>NC_092877.1:375870991-376015991 GCF_028372415.1 Notamacropus eugenii | reverse complement strand
CATCTAATAAGTATTTTCATTTTCTCCTAGGAGTTTCAAATCCTACTTGTCTTCCTGTACTTGGAATTTTGTATGTGACTTGAATGCACGTCAAACTTGCAGGACATCTCACAACTGCTGTGTTGAACAAAAACAACAAGACTTTTGAACCTCACAGCTATTCTGCCTGCTCAAGTACCTCCCAACAACCTTGACACATTCATTATTTTGTATGATTAAGATACATCACAAAAGACACAAGAACAAAATTCAGCAGCGCTTTTGTGCCTTTCCAAAACCATCAATCAAGTGTTCTCATTCAGAGCTTGTTGTTTTTCATCAATTCAAAAACGGTGACATTTCTCAACTGGATTAAGATCATCCCATCATTGAAAGGCTTCCCCTCCCACTTGTGTCTTTCAGATGAGTTCCCTCTATGAAATGCTAATGAATGATCTTCTGATGTACTCAGTCTGTTTATTTGACTGCTTCTATCACAAGCAAACTTTAGAAAGTGGGATGGAGTACTTAGAGGAAAAAAAAATCTTTAAATATTACCAGATTTGAAGTTGGAATTCATATTTTAGGGTTTGTTCTTGTAGTTATTTGAAAAAAGTTTGTAGAATCTATGAAAAAATGGAAAATATTTTTCCCTCAAGAAATTCATCACTGATTCGCTCTGATCACAATTAAATTGGTTACTTTCAGAAAGGACCCTTCTTGGCTTAGAGGTTGCTGTTCACCAACTGTGGTCCATCCTGAGCCTCACTCAGTCTTCTGGCTCTTGACTTTAACCTGATCTGTCCTGTTACAGTAGGAAGAGTAAAGCGTTTGGAGTCAGAGGGTTTGGGCTCAAATTCTACCTCAGTCACTATCTGTGTAACGTTGGACAAATGATTTAATTTCTCCAAACTTCAGTTTCTTCACCTGTAAAAGCAGGGGTTTGGAATGGTGGTCTCTAAGGCTCCTAAGAATAGCTTTTAAACCTTATGATCAATTCTCCATTCGGTCTTACATTATACCCTCAAAGAAAGAAAGCAGTAAAATCTCCCTTCATAGTTTTGGGAAAGAAAAACCTAGAGACTAATCTTTAGATAAGAAAATTTTGTACTTTTATCTCAAGTTGGGTTTTCAAAGACAGGTACAAAGACAAATGAATTACAAACTGTTACCCCTGTAAGCCTGTATCCAAGGATCTCACATGATACAACGTGTCTAGGTACACTTTGGGGTATTTGCTCACCTTGATGGTTTATTACCACCTCCCCCTTCCCTGAAAAATTTCAAAATAAGACACAACTTAAGATGTTGTACCCAATTCCCTGTGGGAGAAGTGGACAAAATTATCAACCCTCCCACCCAAGATGAACCACAGAGACTTATTTCAACAAGTTTCTTGAGGTTGTCAGCTTCTGATAAACCTCCCTTGTGTTAATATCTCATATCCAACTCAATGGTATTGCTTCCTTGACATACTTGTGTAACACAATGTTCCTTCACTGATTCCATCTTGTTCTGTGTCACCAATTTGTTGTTAATGACCCCTAGTAAACTGAATGCCAGCTACAGTAGCCATTGTCCTTTGGTGTCTCATTTTTGCCTTTCTTTTGGTTCAGAAAGACTTGGCTGCTGAAGGTGGAGGATTCCAGAGTCCTGAAACAGTTCTCTCTGTCTGGTCTGACAGGTAGATTTCTTTGATTTAGTGAGACCTGCTATATTCAGCTAATTCCTTGATCTATCTCTTTTAGCTAAGACTATTCCACTTTCTCCAACAAATATACTATTATTTTTGTAAAACCACTGGTGTTTTATGAACAGCCATCCCTCTTTTCTTTGATTCACAGTGTTATTCTGAACACTGTTTAGCTTATGGATGCTGCCCTCAAAAACTGTATATAAGGAAACTCTTTTATCAGGCTCATTGTAGATGCTATCCATCTTGGTATCTGCCCCATCTGGAATAAATAGCTCTTTGTTTCACTCTTAATTGACTTCTTATTGCTCTAGTCCCACCCCAACCTGAAGAACCTAGGTTGAGGAGCCCCTCTGAGGCACTTGGCTTGCTCCTTTCTAGCTCCAGCAGCTCCAGTATTTTTTGAAGAGTGGAAAGAGACCTTTCTTTCATCATGCCTATGCCAGTGGGAGTAGTTCCCTGTTATGACTTAAATGAGGAAGGCCTAGACCAAGGTCTCCACATGGTGACACTAAGGTTTCCCTGTCTTCTGCCTCTCTGAAATGCTGGCCTAAAGTAGCCAAGAACTCAAACCTACCCTTCTCATCTTGTTTTTTTGGGGGAGGGAGTAAATTTTCTTTTTCATTGGGAACTTGACAAACATCAAGAAACATGAGCATAAACTGAGAGGACAGAAAAGAAGATGTTTATGGGAAATTATAAATATAATAAACTTGATTTTCTGCTAAAATTCATTTTAAATTCAAAATGATAGTGATAATGGGGGGAGGGACCAAGCACTGGTTAGATGCCTACCAAGTGCCAACACTGTGCTAAGTTCTTTCAAATATTATTTCATTTTACCCTTCATTTGATAGTATCAACATTACCATGTTTATAAGTTAACCTACTAAATTTTCTTCAGTGCTTTATACTAAAAAAAATTTAACACTTTTTTCTTCTCTTATTTCTTAAATAGTTTTCTGAACCTAGCAAGTGATAAACATTTTTATATGTAAAGCAAAACAGATAAAGAAGCATTATATATGACACCATTACGTGTTATCAATAGCTGACTTTTAAATGCATCCAACATATTGCTTTCCAAATACCTTGTTGGTCTTTTCTCTTCAGAATTTCCTCCTGTTCTCTTATCCCCTCTATTTTCTTTTTTCCTTTTTTTCTCCTCTGTTATTCACAACCTCTCTATTTGCCCTCCATTAAAAAAAAAAATCCTTATAACAGCAAGGAGTCATGCAAAACAAATGCACACAGTAGGCTTTGTCTACAAATGCATATTTCATTTTTCATGTCTCTGTCAGGAGTCCACTCCTGTCCTCTCCCAAGAGTCTTTGTCACTGATTCCAGATTGGGTCAGGGCAAACTCATCAGTCTTACATTCATCCCTCCTCTCAGCTTCCTCAGTCAGTTCTTCCCATGGTCTCTAGGAGCTTTACCAAACACGTTGATTTTCCTTCTATTGTCTTAGGAGCCTCAAAAGCTAGCTTAGCTGGGTTATTCAAAATTACCTAGTACTATTTTCATTGATATTTAGGATAGGAGGGTGAGTAAATATAATGTTAATGGGATTTAGGTTAACGAAAGTTAAAGATCTTCCTATCTCATTAATAGGCCTCACATGAAGACCACTGTGGGAGGAACTTCTTAAAAGGGAAAGTTTGCTTAGGTGAGGTTTGCTTGCTTGAAGGCTTTCACACCTTTTGTTAATTAGGCACTGGGTCAGAAGGGTCATGATGCCCTGGGTCTCTGAAAAGTCTATATGCACTCTGCGGTGAGCTTTTGCTTTGGGGGTTGAATCTTTGGAAGAAGATTCTTATGCCGGATGAGACTCTGCATAGCCATTAAGGAGCCCCACTCCCAGTCCCCTCCCCCTCTTGAAAACCCAGACATTGGTGCTTGTCTCTTCGATAATTATGCATGTATGTAATGGTCTGACTGTTGGATCTGTCTGCTGATATGTGATGCATATATTTCTTATGGTCACACAGTCAGAATCCCTATTGGTTGGTCTTTATTTCCCTGCTTGTATTTTCTCTGTTGGTGAATATAATTAAACAAGATTGACCCTTCAAAATTGTTTTCCTTTTAGAAAAGCAGATCTAAGAACCTGTGCTTTCAGGGCATCCTGGACATGCTAGGGTGTTTGCTATTATAGTAAAAGAGGGAAACATTCTTCAACATTGAACCTGCATAGTGAAATGGATGGACCAAGAAAAAGCACAGGCAAGAGTCAATTGAGAATTTGGGAGCGTTTTTATTAGCCAGCGGCTGTCTCATGGCAAACCCAGAGGAGGCAGCCATGAACAAGGTGTGTGTGTGCCTTTTAAGCATTTCGGCACTTCCCAGTACAGCTTTGCGGTTTTAACAGCAAACATATCTCACAGAACAGTTTTGACAGGGGCCCAAGTTGCTGGTAGGCAAGGGGGGCACAACAGAAAGTGGCTGGGCCCAACCCTGCCTAGACATTTCTCAACCCAGGGGCTCCGGGGCGGGGGGGTATGGAATAACGTCGACTTCACATAGAAAACTGCCAATGCCCACTTTGCACAAGCTCCAGCCGATTTCTATTGCTCTGATAATGGTGTAAAGTGGATGAGATTTGGAGATCATTTCCTGACCAAGGAGAGGAATTCCTGAAAATCCTCCATGGGGCGAGGAGGGGAGGTATCTGTCTCTCTGGAGCCATCTTGGTAACAGGATAGTAGTTTGTCCTTCCTTCTCAAAGAAGACCAATGGCCTCAGAAAGGTGATGCCTTGACTTGAAAGTAAATTCGCTTTAAGTGAGGGAGGGCTGAGCAAAGCCACCAGCCTCACTATGTCCTCAGAGCCATCTGGGTTCAGTGACCAGACGTAGATCAATATGACAGGAGATTGTCTTAGAGGCAGTGGGAGAACTTGGCCTTTTTAAGCTAAGGTCTTTCCCAGGTCTCAGTTTATCTGAGGCAACACACATTTAGTGATTAGGCTAGGTGAGAAATGAGATAAAAGAGGGTCTCTTTTACATACTAAAAAAACCTCAAAACAAAACCCATCAGAACCAGTTTTTTAGTCTCTTACATCATATGTCTCTTCCTATTCTTGGGACCTAATTCTCTTTTGTATCTTTACACAGCCGAGCTTTTTCTCTTAGCTATCACAAGCAAGTCAGGGCATGGGGCCAGTTCTGTTTCCTTGTTATCTTTGCAGCAGCATAGACTATCCACATGCCAATCAAAAGTCAGTTTGAAAATAGGAGGAAAACAAATGGAGCTGGTGGGTTGGCTGATTGATCTGATTTCATCCGTCACTCAATTCACCAATATCTAGTTTATACTCGCATTGGAAACTCTCCACCAGTTCTTGAGGATGAAACCTGTCTAACAATTTTATTCTTGATAAAGCTGCTCTTGGTCCTGTCTTAAAGGTTTGTAATTAGAGATCATGGGCAGGTGTGGCTCAGTTGTTCTCAGAAGGGGTTTGGGGAACAGCTGTGGTGCCCTTAAAGAGATCAGAGAAGAATCATTCTGAGGCTCAGACCCTAACAACCTCATCTGGCCCCAGAGTGGCCCTGCTGGAGGTATTCTAGATATTATTGGGAATGCTCATCCCAGAGTAAATGTAAAGCTTGCTTATTTGGTTTTTTTCCTTTCAATCAATTAGCAACTGTATTCTATTTTCCTGGTTAAGAAACAAAATAGCCTTTCATACCCACAAGGGTAAATGTCTCAAGCCCAGTGAGAATCATCAGGTTTATATGGAAATATGCCAACTCTCTTCACAGAGATCGCAAAATGGGATGTGAATAGAGTCACCTTCTTTTGTCTCCAGTGTGGCAGCTGTGAAGCACTATTCCTAGACAAGGTTTGTGAATGCTTTGGGTGCTTCCAGTTGAGGACCTTCCACTTCTGTTCGTGCTGGCAATAACTTTTTCCACATCTCCATTTGTTCCTCATGTGTCCCAAAAGAATGAAAGGACCAGCTTGGATGTCCATGTCAGCAACTCAAACTCACCTCCCAGGTCTCTTGAATCATTCTCCCTTGGACATGATCAAAGGCTCCACAACCTGGTCAAATCAATTATGATGGTCAAATTAGGTGTGTCTCAGCACAGCTGAAATGAAGGGCCTATGAAGGAAGTTTGTCTAATTTGTTCAGAGGATGGTCTCCAGAAGAAAAGAAGTAAACAGAGACTTACACAGGTAAGTGATTAGATTTTGTCAATTCCAACACTCCTGCCCCTTACTCTTCCCCAAGATCTCAGATAAGATCATTCCAATAGATATCTGCTCATTCAAACATCTGGAAAGTACTCCATCTCACCATCTTCTTGCTTTATCAGAGGGCACAGGCCTGGTATGAGCCCATGCTTATGGTGGGGATTTACCCACCATCACAACAAACAGGGAGACATGGATGTGTCCTCATGCAAATAGAGATAGTGATGGTGGAAGACAGGGGCCACTTGGCAGAGAAACTCACACCTACCGTTGTGGAACTGCCTATCTTCTAGTTATCAAGAATCACCCATCAAAATGGGAGGTATTATGGTGTCTTTCCTCCCTTGTAACCTGCTTCTTTCTGACTCTCTGCTTCTGTCTCTGTCTCTCTCATCTCATCAGCTTCAGTATTCAAAGATGTATTTATAGAATCCTAATCCCGCTTCTGAAGTCCATCAACTACCTGTTGGACACTTCCAACTGGATAGCCCTTAGACATCTCAAATTCAATATGACCAACCTGGCACTCAATATGTCCCCCACCTCTCCTTATACCTCTCAACCCAGAATGTAACTTCCTTGATGGTAGGGCTGGTTTTCGTTTTGTCTTTGTATTTCCCTCCCTCATCTCAGTGCTTAGGAAGCACCTGATACATATTTTCTAGATTATTTGTACCAGAAGATGCCAGATAATCCACAGGGGTTAGATCCTCCCTCTTACTCTGATACCCATGTTCCAGAGTGTTGACCACATATTCTGAACCAAAGGCACCTTTTCTGCCTCTTGCCCCAGAAATGATAATTTACAGTTACAGCTCTGACAGAACTTTGGGATAGTTGCCAGCCTTGTTATATAGACTTTTTAGACTGTCCCTTTTCACTTGAAGGTGGGGGGATATTCAGTCAGAGACAATGAGAATGACATGAGTTGTGGTCTCTGACTAAGAAACAATTCTGCCAATTCCTGCACTCAAGCTTGTCTGACAATCTGAGAATATCTGGCAGATGGGCTTTTCTAACCCATTTCTAACCCATTCTAATTTCATTTAGCTAGGAGCATTGCTATCCCTCTTCTGTATCTCAAAATACAATTTTACTGTCCCCTAATATAGATGGATGTTCTAGAGCTAGTCAGATGCCTGGTAGAGTTCTGGGGTGACTTTTCTCTGCCCTTTGAAACCAAAGTGGGGACTTCAAAAAGTCAGTGAGATAGAAAGTCCATGGATCTTGTACATTTTTTTATACAATTATCTGTACCTGCTAAATTGCTTTGTACACCTTGAATAAGCTGCCAACTGAGTGCTAAAATTTCTTTGTGTTGCCCGAAATCCCTGAACCTAGCTACACCTTATCTGGATAATAATTATCAGTTAATGAGAAGATTCAAACAAGCAGAACTCTCCCTTTCTCCACTATTTTCAATATAATAGTCTAATGAGGAAGAACCATGAAGGAGAAAATATGAGTATATTATATCTTACAAAGAAAATAAACCCTTAAATTATCATTTACAGAAGAAATTAATCAGCTGCTTTAGAAAGTTTTCTTTAATATGATAGTCAACGAGAGCCTTCAAAGAAGCAAAATTAAGAAACAGCAATCCAGAAATACTCTCTAAAGTCTTATTTTCTTTAATATTTCATATTCTTATCTCTACTGCAAAATGGGAGTGAGGATCATGGTACTTTATGATCTTTTGGTAAGGGTGGTTACATGCAAACAAATATGAATGGTTTCATTTTGAGGATGGAAGACATTTTTAATTTAGCTTTCAAAAAACAAAACAGAATAAGAGATGATCTGGGTAGTTTTCTGCTTGAAATTAATGCCTAAGAATATGGCCTATTCAAATTCCTAGGATAAAAGTGTTGTAAAATTGTCCAAAGAGAGATGTTAAGTATTTCAGGGTTTGATTTATAGAACCCCTTAAATAAGAGATACCCAAGAAAAGCTCCAGATTCTAAGTACTCTGGTTTTACATCCACTTAAAATCATAGATTATGAGCCCCCACCTATCTGTCCACTTATAGTACATACTCAGAGGTCATAATTACTCTCAAATAAAGACCTTTAATTAAATAGTGTAGCAATAATACTAGCAATAAAATAGTTCCTTAAAAACCTGGTGTAATTTCTCTTACAAATACCCACACCCATGGGATTAGTGGATACATCCAAGAAGAAATATATCAATTAAAGACAAAGGAAGTAAAGAGACCAGTGTATGACATAGAAGGGCTATTGATACTGTCAGAACCTGATGTCCCATATCATCGTGGTGCACTGGTCCTTCTTCATGCTGGTCTTATATGTTGAGCAGACTGTGCTGGGTGTTATTTCCCTCTGATCTCCTGTGGTTATGGCTGGACGGCGACTTGCTTCCTTAGTTCTTAGAGAGCTTTACTACCAGCTTCTAGTATTCATCTTCATCTTGTCTCTTGTCTACCATGTACAGTAACTTACTACAGTAAGCCTTTCTTCTGATGAGGGTGGGATCCACACTCTTTAGTCATAAACTTCTTCAGTCCTGATCTTCTTACCACCTGCCATGCCTTCTGCACTGATAGGTATTTCCAATCTGACTTGCTGATGGTTTCCTCATGACCTCAGGGTATTTCTATCTACCTCTCAGCTGAGCTCCTTTATATTTGTAATCTCTGTAAGTAGTATGAATTTGATTTTCTATTTATATTCTCAGTGCTTAGCACAGTGTTTGGCTCAGAGTAAGGGTAGAAATAAGGACTAGACCTATCATTCATTTCACTGGGGCACAGACTTCCAGGTGGGGAGACAGCCTCTAACAATTTGAGTCCATCCCTTCTCTGCAATTTATGAACTTCAAGAGTTGGCTACAGTACTGAGAGGTTAAGTGCTTGCTCAAGGTTTTACAATCAGCATACAGCACAGATAGAACACACAGTAAAGGCTTAATAAAGGTCTTTTCATTCACACATTTATAGTGGATGCTATGATCCACCATAGCCAGCTAGGGCTAAAAGACAGATAGAGCCCTCCCAGACAAAGCTTCAGTCTGGCTTTTGAACTTCATTTTTCCTGTTGAGTAGATGGATTTATCCCAAGCGTTTCTCTGACTTTGAGTTAGGGAATACTTTTCACTTTCAATTAATTCCTAAGTTCATAGGCATATATGTTTATGTATGTATTATATATATGTATGTATGTATATATAATGCGTGTGTGACTGGAAAGAAGCCTTCTCCCAGGTTCTCAGCTACCCTACAGTGTCAGGCATTTCTTAAGTTCCCAGTATGTGCCATGCACTATGGTAAACAACTATGGAAAAAGTTGAGGCAATGGGAAGACATCTTATGGAGGAAAAGGGAACTTTAATGATGGAGATACCCTGGGAAGACAGGGAGGAATCAGGAGGCCAGAGAATCCGAGGAGGAGTACATAGAGTAGCCACTCCATTTTATGACCTTCAGTGCAGAGTCAACCTTGTAAAATTCCCTAAGATCCTTGATCCGAATGACTTTCTGTACTGAAGTGCAAGGCCAGAACTGTAAGGCATGGGAGGTGGGGAACCTGTGATCTCACTCGCTTGTGCACACCCTTCAGAACAACGCAATTCAAGAAAAACTATCAAATTGTTCAGTTTTGAGACAAAGCTAAGGAACGACTTTGAAGAGAAGCGAATCCTTCCTCTCCCTTCTTCCCGGAATCCTTCCTTCCTTCCCCTTCCCCCTGCATTTATATCCAATTATCATGCTCCACTTTATTCCACAATAACTGTGAACTGACAAGCCCGGAAAGTTTCATTCCTCCCTGTTGCCTATCAGCTGTTCTGTCTGGGAACAGTTTCCAATGAGTTTTAATGGCTTGAAATACTGTCACAAAATGAGCCAGATGTGTCTGATGGGTTTGCCTAATTTTTTTCCCTTATTATGTAAGATAGCTCACTGGGCTTGCAAAGGAAAAAGGGGAGGGGAATGTCCTGAAGGGGCTTTGATGTGGAAACTAAAAACAGATAAAACTTCAGGGAAAGGGGAAGGAAATATTATCTGAGACTTGTTGGAGGTAACAGGGAAAGGAGGCCTGTTTCTGCAATTCAGGCAAGGATTCTAGGTCGGAATATCAGAAATCTTACTTCAGAGATTTAAAAATATGAATATATGTAAAAATTATGAATTATATATATAGCTATGTGTACACACACACACACACACACACACACACCTATGTATTGAAGACTGCTTAAAAGAAAGCACCATTAGAAGGTTGGCAAATATATCACTATTTCCTGTACTTAACCTTTTGTCTTTATCAGTGATGTTCATCAGTCACAGATGATGACCTGAGTCCTGGGCTGGGATATGGAAGGTAGAGACCCTGCCAGGGGAGACGATGCCCCTTCACAGGAGCCAGAAATGACTGTCTAGTTGATTATTGCAAAGACTCCAGGAATGGCCAAAATGGACGAGGACCCTCCTTGGCAGCTTCTGAGGACGAATGGTTTTGTATCAAGCACTAGCAAGAATCATCATTCTAGCACACAAAGGTACTTCAAAGAGCCCCTAATCAGCACCCTAAGTTTTCAGATGAGGAAATTGAGCTCCTGAGAAGCTAAGTGACTTGCCCAAGATCAATTGAACAGGCAGTAACAGAGACAAGATTTGAACCCAGGAGCTCTCCCTCCAAACCTTTCCCTGTTTCCACTGCTTTGTGCCACTTCTCTTATCTGGAGATGTAAGGATTCCCAGATTTCCAGACACCTTCAGAGAATAAACAATTTCATAAAAAGTGCCACCTGAATTTGGCCAATATATGTCCAATTGGGAAGATCCAACCTTGGGAAGGTTCTCTCTAGAGGATGCATCTCAAGGTCACTTTCCTCTTACTAAGTTTCCTCATCTATAAAGGGGATTAGACCAGATGTTGGCTAGTGCCCTCCCTAGAGTTGATATTCTCTGGTTCCATGATGCTATTGACAGAAGTGACTTCCTGTCCTCTGAACGTTTTAGAGCCCGGCCTGGTGGCACATGCATATGATCCCTGGTATTGGGGAGGTTAAAGTGGCGAATTGCTTAAGTTTGTGAGTTTGGTGCTGCAATGGAGCTTAAGTCTTTGGGGGGTCCTCACTAGGTCTGGCATCTGTATAGTGAGCTCTTGGAAACAGGGGGCCACTGGGCTGCCTAAGAAGGTAAAACTAGATAATTATAGGCATGTTACTAAGTGAGTGTTTGCATTTCAATGAAACAAAGACCATCTATTCAGCACACATATGTGCCAATTAACCTGAGACTAGAATGGGTTGAATGAGAGAGATAGTGTAAAGGCAGAAATATCAGACCTCATTGTGGGGGCCCAAAACCCTTAGAATTAATGTGTTCCTATTTCTTTTTCCCATCATTAGATCTTAACAGGGGTCTCTCTGTTGGATCTGTCTTTGTGTCCTCAGCATTTGCAGTCTTGAATTAGATTAATTTCAGGCATCAATGTGCAATGAAGATGATCTTGTGTTTGCTTTGTTTGGTGGTGAGGAAGATGCTGCTGTGAGAGCCTTTCTGGTTCCTTATTCTGCTTTAAGCTGCTCCCATCTATCATTCTCAGAGCTGGGTAGATCCTACAGAGCAGAGTAAGCTCAGGAGTTCTGGAAATGAAAATAGAGACTGAGGATGCTACAAGAGTCAATCAAACAGTTGGAGGAAAACACTGAAAATGTGATACGTTTGTTTGGATTTGATGAAGTGTTAAATAGACCTCTTAGTACAACCAATTGGGACTTAGCAGAGGGCAGAACCCAAAATGGTTGGCTCACTTCTTGCAGAGAGGCTTTCAGAAGACCAGCTAATGAATGCGTTAACTGGGGAGAATTGAATTTTCCTGATATAACCCCAGCAACCACTGTCTTGAGACTGTTTGCAACATCAACATCCGGGTCTCTCTAACTCTGGACTGGAGGACAACCCCCCTCTTAGCAGCTTATCCTAAGAAAAGGAAGGAAGAGAAGGGAGGTGTTATCCATTTCCCCCCAAAGATAAACTTACCCTCATCCTAATGATCCTGTCCCATTTGTCAGAAGAAAAAGGTAATTTAAAAAATAAACTGCACTGATTGGTGCTGAGATATTCTGTAGGGCAAAATAAAGATAGACTATTAGTAAATTTATTGGAGATGGGGTAGTAGAAATAGCCTTGCATGTTTTGTTATGTTCTTAATGCTTTCAATATTTAAAATTAGCCCACTAAAAGAAAGTCATTTTCAACCTCCAGATGTTTGCCATTTCTGCTATTGCCATCTGCCCCATCTCTGACAGAAACTCTTATCCCCAATCTGGACATCATCTTCTTCCAGAAAGATCATGTCTCCATTCCTCAGGGAGTTCATCCACTTACCCCTGAAGCTCTGAACTGGAGCTAAACTCGATTGGTTCCTGAATGAGCACAAACTTACCCTAATCATGCTTCATATCAGGAGCATCTTGGTGCATGTTCCCATCTGGCCTGCCACCGTGTAGAGATACACTCTACCCCTCCTGCTTTCTACCTTCTGTCCTGGGAACAGTTATCAAATTAACATTAGCATTGCCTCTGGAAATTGCGTAACCATCAACTACCCCATGGTCCAACACACCACGACCATTATCGTCTAGACAAAAAGTACCTTTCCTGGTCACTGCTTCCTTCATGTGTTGGGAATACCCTTATTAGAATGGGTACTTCTTAAAGGCACACACTGATTCTCACTTGGTATTTGCAACCCACAGCACCTAGCATAGTGCCTGGCCCATAGTAAGCTCTTAAGAGATGTTTTTTTTTTATTCATTCTTATGATGCATCATATTCCATAACAATTCAAATATCAGCTTCTTTAATCACTTCTCAATCAATGGATGCCAACTTTGTCCCCAATATTGTTCAGTTATTTTAGTCATATTCAACTCTTCATGATCCCATTTGGGGTTTTCTTAGTAAAAATACCGGACTTGTTTGCCATTTCCTTCTCCAGATAATTTTACAAATGAAGAAACTGAGGCAAGCAAGGTGAAGTGACTTGCCCAGGGTCACGCAGCTAGAAAGTGTCTGAGGCTGGATTTGAACTTGCATCTTCTGGACTCTAGGCCCAGCACTGTATCCACTGGGCCACCCAGCTGCTCTCTCCTGAAAATAAAACCCAAGAAATCCAAAAAGGACTGAATTGGTAAAAATTCAAGTTTAACTTTCCATTCCTCTTCTGGGGCTCACAGAGTGTGACTGTGGTATTGTTTCTTGAAGGTTCATTTAGAAACCTCATTTCCCCAATGTCACTGTTTCTTTCAGGTGCTATCAGACTCTAAGATCCTTTTTTCTTTGTCATTTATTCCATATACATATTTGTAATGGAGAGACCAGGGAAACACATGAACTGTCTTGATAAGCTGCTGCCTTGTCTTTTATACCTGTCGATAGGAATAGATTGAAGACCTTTTATGTCAAGTTATTGAAGACAGAATAGATTGTTTTCATGGAAGTAGAGTGAACTAGCGTGAAGTCATCACACCAGGGAATCTTAAAACTGACAGGGGTCTTAGGGATGATGACTTTTTGTGTCTTGGACCCATTTGGCAGTCTGGGGAAAATCAGAATAATGCTTTTAAATAATTCAAAGAAATGAAAAAAGAATAGGAGTTAGTGGAAAATGAAGGCGCTATTTTTTTCCCATCCAAATTCAATCATTAAAGGATCTATGCATAGATTTCAAGAGGGTGAGAAATAAGTCTCTCCTTAGCTTGTAAAATTCACTGTTGGATTTTGGTATTTGCAGGATCACAAAGGAATGAGTAGAGGGTGTCACATGAAGGAAAAGGGACCCACAAAGGAGCGCAAAGATGATGATAGTAAGCTGAATGGACAAGTCCTTTTCTTTAGGATCCAGTTACAACACTAGGAGTCACTGTAGAGCAAGGTTTAGAAGGTCAGGATAGAAGGATTCCAATCATTCCTCTTACCTTACCTGTCTCACAGTCCCATCAGTGTGTCCACAACTTGTTAGTCTTGGGATTGTGAGGTCTTCCATTTATGCTTTAAGGAACTTATAGTTAGCAAAAATACTAGATAAAAAACACTCTGCACTTGTCCTAGTTAACGAGAAATTCTTCAACAAGGGGTCAGGGATTGGGTTTCCTGGCCAAGAACCAGGAAGAAACCAGTGTCCTTTTATGTGGTTAAAGCTACCAGCACTGACCTATCTCAGACCATGAAGATGGAGACAGGAAATACACTTTTCTAGGCCAATCACTGATGTTTATAAGAAGCATCAAAGGGGTCTTGCACATGGACAGAATGACACAAATAGGATCTCTTTATGCGAAGGAGACTAGGGAGCTTGATTCTGGGCAAGTGGAAATGACATGGGAGGGAAGTACCTTGGAAAGAATATGGAATGTGTATGAACATTTTGTGCCAGTTTCTGGTTGGTTAACCAGGTGTTGAAGAGGAGTCTCATTTATTGAGTCTGGGGGCCTTCAAAAAGCCTTGTTAGTTTCAGTGTTGAGGGCTTAACCTCATTGGTTAATTCCTCTGGCCATGGCTTCCAATGAGAGACAATGCTGTAATGTGATTGACTTTGGAGTGTTCTCTCTGAATTCATATGTCTCAGGGAAAGACCTCAGTCTTTTGATTCCGAATTTGTAAATTAAAAAAAAAAAGTTTTACTGCTGTTTTGTTTTTTACCCTACATTTATAGATCACCCTCACTTTGTGGAAGATCTCTTATAGCAAAATAAAAATATAATTAATAATGCACAGATCTCATCTGAAAGCACAGGGAGAATTTCACATGTGTAGCAGCCTCCTAGCTCTCTATTTTTTTTTAAATGAATTTTAAGAATTTTGTGTCCCTCCCACCCCTTATCCCATTGGAAAAAAATAGAAAAGCAAATTTCTTATAACTAATATGGATAGTCAAGCAAACAAATTCCCTCATGGACTGCCATTTGTTCTTTTTTCTTTCACTTCTCTCCATTGTCCTATGAGAGGAAATTCATTCTTGGCTTCAGCCTTTCGTTCCACTTCTGTTTAAAAAGAACAAAGCCCCACGCCCCCCAGCAGCTTGGAGTCCTTTCTCCAGCTGCTGCCATTGTTGGGGCAGGGAGAAGCCGTCTCTCACTCCTAAATTTTTACTCTTTTGAGAGGAATTCTCAAAGTCTTGCTCTGTTACAAAAGCCATGCTGTCTTCCCTTCTGCCCCTCAGGTGGATGAAAATCCAACCCTAGAAGTCCATGTGGGTTTAGGTCACTCATCCCACCTGGGTGGGCAGTGGAATCTATACCCCACTCCCCTCCAAGAATTCTGTTATACGGATTAACAGAAAGTATTCCTGTAGTGCCAGAGTCAATTCGTGATGAGCTCTGTGGTTACCCAGACATTAGCCTTCCAAAGAATGAGAAAATGAAGCAAAACCCATCCCTCAATTTTATTTTTGTACTCTCCCACCTCCATGCATTTTCCCAAAGCGTCTCCCATACTTGGAATATACTTTCTCCACATCTCTACCTGCTGAAGCAGTTTTCTTCTTTCAGGTTACAACTTAAATATCCCCTCTATGAATCCTTCCCTGATTCTCTCACGTAAGTGTGATCTTTTTCTCCACTCCCTCAAATCTTTTTTTCATTGTCCAGATATACTTAAGACACTTACGTTACTCTTACACATACCCCATCTCTTAGTTTTCTACTACAGTGTAAGACCCTGCGAAGTCTGTACTACAATCTACTTGCTGTTCCCAGGACCGCCTGTTCCATGTATCTCCTTAATAATTTTATGGGGGACGTCTCACATCCCCACAATGCACACCTTTCTCGCTCCTGCCTCTCAGAATCCACAGCTTTCCACTGTGTTACCTGTCTTAGGCAATCTTTTTCTAATCCCCCTAGATTTTAGTCCTGCCTCTTGCCTCAAATAACTGTGAGCTCCTTACCTGTTTACATGTTTTACTCAGTCCCTACCCCACCTGTTCCCAGTAGAATGGAAAGTCCTTGAAGGCAGAAACTGTTTATTTTTATGTTAATAAATTCTTGTTGGATTAGATAGGATTGGGTGGGATTTTTTTCATCTTTGTAATCGTAGTAAAGTGCACTATCCATAAATGTTTAACACTAAATATTTGTTGTATTAAATTGAAATGAACACTGGCAGCCTCAAGCTTTAGTAGTAGAAAACAGGCTTTCCTGGCATAGAATAAGTCACATGCCCGTCCTATCACTGTTATTGCTAGCAATAAAAATTCGTCTTTATTGAGTACAAGCACTATGTTAGGGGCTCTGCCAAACCTTCTAGCCAATCTAAATCAGCATCATTCTGTCAGCATAGAATGAAATGTTATAAAATTTTATGAGTATCCGATTACTACTACAAGTTATAAAAAATGGTGGATTTTTTTAACATGCAGGAGGCATATGAGGAGGGGCTTGGGATAAAACCCTTTGTTAGATTAAAAGTCAGCATTACCCAACTTTGAATTGGAAACCAGAAGCCCTTGAGATGAACTGTCCATTTTGGTAAATTTCTGGATGTCCCTGATTCTTTCTTCCTCACACTAGTTGATGTTACAAAGACATGGTATGGATAAACTGATGAGTGTCTTTAAGGCATCAGGAGAAACAAAAAAGAACTTTGTAAATAATCTTTTTCACTGGAAAGAACCTAGAAACTCCTACTGCCACCTAATGGTGTCATCACAAACTGCAGTGGAATCAAGGTAGAAAAGGTTAATGAAAAAATGAAGCCTCAAAATTCTACCAGTTTAAACCATTGTTTACAATACACTGATGGCAGTCAAGAAGGCCTCCAGTAACACAAAGTGTGGGGACATCTACTGAGATCAGGAGTTCATTATCCCCATTCATCATCAAACTGGAAAGAGCTGATTTCAGGTCATGATTTGCTCTGGTAGGACACAAATTCAGCTGCTGAGTAGACACTGCCAACTTTGTTAAATTGCTACTTTACTGCTGATGCTGGCTCATAGGTCAGTTTTCCCAAGAGAACGAAGTAATGAAGATGCTTTAGGTTAATTATAATGACATCGATTTCTGCCAAGGAAAATGGAAATGAGAAAGAAGAGGACTCTACAGAAAATGAGTCACTGCTCTCTGGTTTATACTCATTTATACAGAGTAAATTCCATTTTATTTTATGAAATTCCATTTTATTTGTGAAATTTGCACTAACATTTCTATTCAGCTATACACAAAATAATGTTTAATAAAGGGCATCACTCATTCTGATCCCAGATTGAGGATCTGTTAAACAGCATCACACAAAACACTATAGCCTTGAAAACCTCATTACAGTATGGTGACCTAGGTGGACAACGTAGGTTCAAGAAAATGGCTGGACCCAGATAACAGCAAGCACCTTCCAGCTGCAAGCAAGCCTCATTCCTAGGATAGTACTACAAGATAGGAGGACTGCTAAATAGGTCCCTGGGCAGGTGGGGGCCCATTGGAGACAGAAGTCACATTCTTTGGACTATGGACTGAGATCTGAGTCTTTTGGGTTTTGTGCTTTTTATTCAATTAAATTAAATTTGTCCTATATCTGCGATTATGCTATGGGATGTATGGGTCCTTTTTCCCCTTGTAGAGCCCTACATATAAAAGAAATTTTGATGTTCTGGAGGTTGTGGGGATGAGGTCAGGGGGAATGTGCTGAAGATAGATTGTAGCTGATCCATATATATTCATACCTTCTGTTCTGAAATGACCCTACCTTTGATAGATTACTTATTATTTTTCTATTTTTTCTTGTGTAACTTTGAATTGAACTCATGTAACATCTTGGACAGCTAAGTGTGTGTGTGTGTGTGTGTGTGTGTGTGTGTGTGTATGTGTGTGTGTGATAATCTTCTATAAGATGGGAACTTAGAATGAAAGAGTTGTAGAATCTTAGGGATACGGAAGACCATTGATATCTTTTTGTCCAATCTCTTCTCCATTTCAGGAACATACTGTGAGACAGGGAGCTAATTCAATTCCATAAACATCTATTAAGTACCCACTGTGTGCCAGGGACTGTGCTAAATACTAGGGATATTAAAGAAGGAAAAGACAGTCCCTGCCCTCATAAAACTTACAATCGAATGGGGAAGACAATATGCAATAACACACACATGTATACACACACACACATGCACACCCACAAACAAACACACAAAGCAAGCTATACACAGGATACATAGGAAATAATGAACAGAGGGAAGTCATTAGAATTAAAAAGAGTTGGAAAATACTTCCTGTAGTAGGTAGGATTTTAGTTAGGACTTAAAGGAAGTCAGGGATGTCAGAGCGGAGGAGGTAGAGCATTCCAAATATGTAGGACAGTCAGAGAGTCAGCCTACAGATGAGATGTGGAGAATTTTGTTCATGTAATGTCCTGGAGGCCACTTTCACTGAATCAAATGGGATATGTTGGGGAGTAAGGTGTAAGAAGCATGGAAAGGTAGGAAGAGGGTAGGTTACCAAAGGCTTTGAATGTCAAACAAAGCAGTTTGTATTTGCAACTGGAGGCAATAGAAAGTCACTGGAGTTTACTGAGTACACGAGTGACAAGAACAGATTTGTGTTTTAGGAAATCTCAGAAAGCAGTCCATTCCTTCTTGGGACAGTTCTCTTTATTAGAACATTCTTCATATTGAGCTCAAATCTTCTTAAGATTCACGTCATTATACGTTCTGGCATACCTCCTTCCATGTGTTAACTATTGAGATATCTTAAAGCTCTCTTTTTGTTGGGGATAGTAGAAGAGAGAGGTAAGGTGTGTGTGGTATCAGGCAAAATAAAAAAAAAAATTGTTGGCAACACCCCAAAATTAGTTGTTGTGACCGGTATTCTAAATAAGGTTAATGGCATAAAATAAATGAAGAGGACAGTCTGTCATTTTAATCTGGCAGAAATGATGAACTGACTTAGAATGGTATAACTGATAGGGAAAAGCTTAGTCTTTAGTATTAACTTTTCAAATCCAGGTAGTATTTAGTGCGGCAAAGGTTTTAGAAGGCCAGACAGGATTTGTTGTTGTTTTCTTGGATGTTGTTCTGTAATACGTTAGTTCACAGATTTACAGGTGTGAAATTGATACTGGCACACCTTTCAAATGTGGAAAATGACTTGAGAAATAGCCAGTGAGAAGAAAACTCATCTTCACATAGTAAAAATGTTTCCGCAAATTCAAAAAAAGAATCTAATACTTTGTCCGAAGATTTTGAAATTTCTGCCTTGAAAACTGTAAAGTGATTTCCCTAGGCTTTCATTGCATTTAGCAGCTCACAGGAGCGCCTGCACGTCATTCATTCCCAACAGAACAGTTTCCTGTCATGGTGGGACTCACAACTCTGAACACCGAATGGAATTAATATTAAAAAATAAAAACAAAAGCAAACAAAATCAAACAAATAAAAAAAATGCTCGACAACTGATTTTTCCATGTTTTAAGCATGAATTAGAAGCTTGGGAGTAGACTTAGCTTAGAAATAGAGAACTTACCTTGGAATCAGGACTACAGACACCTTCAAATTCCACTTCTAGTCTCTATACTGACTCTTTGACCCTGGGCAAGTAACCTAACCTCTTTGTGTCTTTAGGAACACTCTAAGACTATAAATTGCACAGTGACTGATGATTTACATTGGTGGAGAGAGTTTCCTGACTGGAGATCCACTGAAATTTGAAGGGAGAAATTTGAGGAATTCAAAGTCACTGAAAATCTGCAGTTTATTTGAACTGCAGAAATGATGCCTAATCGGAAATTGATGACAGAGATAAGACTGATACCTCAAAGAGTTTTACAAGAAGATGGGCATGCCTAGGCTGCATTTTCCAAATTTGCTTTGATTTTGAGGGCATAAGTCCTACTTGTAGACCAGTTACAGCAAAGCACATTATTGGACCTGTGAAATGTGCCTAAAACTAATTTACCTCCAGATGGAGCCTGTGAAACAGCTAAGATCCCAGAGGGGAAAGAGAAGACCCTATGAAGACAACTGTATGAACTCAGCCAAGAGATATCAGCAGGGGTTCCCTGGTCACCTGAGCATCAAAATCATGGAGAAAACATGTTTTCTAGACCATTTTCTTTCTCTGACTCTAAAAATAGGGAGTTATGCTCCAGATGTAGAAGAATTACAGCTGGATCTACAAGATCAAGAAGAGAAAACCCGATGACTGAAATTTCTTACGAATCAACAGTGAAGCTCTTTAATCCACAACATAGTCACTTAGCATCCCTTCCTCCAACCTGTGGTCTACACAGGGACCCACACTGATTCACAGTATCTCCGATATCTTTGCCACGAAAACTCCAAATGGGGTCGTGCAGAGATAAAAGTGACTGAAATGACTACACAGCAGGAACAAAGCATGTATGATTATGTCAGGCCTGAAGGAAAAGGTACTGACCCTGTAGGAGGTCAATCCTGTTCCCCTACCCTACTTCAGAAGCTATTCAGAGTAAGAAACAAGACCTGTGAATCCCAAGTCTCCTAACTCATAGAGGCTATAGTAGCTTTGTAGCTCAGTCCTAAGGTAATACCACCAGCAAAAGGGAGGACACAGAAAGTGTATGAGGAGAGAATATAAATATAAAAGGGTTGAAATACCAGAGATCCTATGAAGTAAACTTGAAACAAATCAGATACATTAACAAAGAACATACTAAAGTCAGAAAGATAAATATGGGTTCAATCCTCGAAGTATTATGCTCTTTTGCCAAGAATGAAATACTTCCTTCTCTCAAGTGGCTGAGGGCATAAAAAAAGGCCAAGAGGAGACAAAATCATCTTAATCAACTGATAGCTTGAGTTTACTTAGGAACTAATTTGGAATCTGCAAACAAGCTAATGGAGACAATAGCTTTAGTAAAGTAGTACAATACTAAATAAACCGATAAGAATCACCAGCATACTATATAGTAATACCAGAATCCAGGACTGAATAATAGAAAAAGTCCATCCAAAATAACTATGAAATAAATTAAACATCTTTGGTATTCTACCAAATCACAGTAAGTGCCTATACAAATCTGATTACGAAATGCTCCTTAGAGAAATCAGGAATGACCATGTTTAAAAGCAAATTTAGTGTTTAAGGGTGGATCACTCCAACGTAATCAATGTGATAAAGTTATGAAAGTTAATTTACAGATGTTGTCTCATTGTTGCCCTTCATCTTCGAAGAGGACCAAAATGACATCACCACTGTAAAGTGAAATTTCAGTGTGTCCAGCTGTGGCTGATCAGACCAATACAAGCTTGGAATGCTCTACCACAGATTGGGCACAGATAGTCCGTGTGAATATTTGGGGTGGATATTCCAAATTTGTGCATCCTGCGTTTACTTTGTGCTGTCTCAATTCTGCTTTGCTCAAAGAGCACAGCATCCTTTCTGATGTGGGCACGCCATGCCGAGCGGTCCTGTGCCAGTGTCTCCCATATTGCACAGTCAAATATAAAGTTCTTGAGGGAGACCTTCAGAGTGTCCTTGTATCGTTTCTTCTGGCCACCATGTAATCGCCTGCCACATGTGAGTTCTCCATAAAACAGTCTTTCTGGCAAGTGTGCATCTTACATTCGAACAATGTGGCCAGCCTATCAGAGTAGTGCTCTCTGAAGTATGGTTTGAATGGTTGGCAGTTCAGCTCGAGCAAGGACTTCAGTATCTGGTACCTTATCCTGCCAGGTGATCCTCAGAATCTTCCTAAGACAGTCGAAATGGAAGTGATTCAGTTTCCTGGCATGGGGTTGGTAGACTGTACATTTTTCACAAGCATATAGCAATGAGGTCAGCACAACAGTTCTGTAGACCTTCAGTTTGGTAGTCAGTCTAATACCTCTCTCTCCCAAACCTTTCTTTGGAACCTCCCAAACACTGAGCTAGCTCTGGCAATGCATGCATCAATCTCATGGTCAATGTGTACATCCCTGGAAAATGTACTACCAAGGTAAGTGAACTCATCCACAGCATTCAAAACTTCTCCATTGTTGTAATCAATGGTTCCACGTATGAATGGTGTGGTGGTGGCTGATGGAGCCCCTGTGTTTTCTTGGTGTTAATTATTAAGCCAAAATTAGCACAGGCAGCAGAGAATTATTCCATACTTTGTTTCATCTCAGCTTCAGAGGCTGCATTGAGTGCACAATCATCTGCAAACAGAAAATCATGCACCAACACTCCCTCCACTTTGGTCTTGGCTTTGATGCCATGTTCATCCTCACTGAAAGCATTTGTCAACATGGCTGAAAACATCATGATAAAAAGCATGGGAGCAAGCACACATCCCTGTTTCACTCCATTGGTGACTGGGAAGGCACAAGAGCTTCGTCCATTATCCAGAACCCAGGCAAACATACCATCATGAACTTGATGTACAATGCTGATGATTTATAAATGTAATGCTATGCCAACTGCACAAAACATAAGACAAAAATAATCATAAGTTTCATTTGGCAGGACAAAATGTCTAGAATGTCAAAGGTAATAATGATAAAAAAGCAGCAATTAAAAAATAGCACTCCTAGACCTCAAAATATCATGGAATAATCATCAAAATGATCTATTACTAATTTGAAAATAGAACAATTCGGAAAATAGAAAATAGTAAATAATAATAAATAATATAATAATGATAAAATATTAATAAATATAATAATAAATAATAATATTAATAAAATATAATAATAAAAATACAATAATATATACTAATAATAAAATATTTAGGAATAATAATAAAATAATAATAATATAGAATAATAATAAATTTAGGAACAGCTTTCGCCACACATCACAATGTATTAAAAAATGGATACAAGACCTAAATGTTAAGTTCATTTTATAAAAAAAAAAACTAGAGAAGAATCAAATCTTATGCCTTTCACAGAAATGGGTAGGAAGTTATTTTTTTCAACCAAACAAGAGATATAAATGATTACCAAATAAATATAAAATAGATAATTTTTATTCATGAAATCAAAAGGCTTTTTATAAAGAAAATTGATAGAATTTGGAAAAGAAGAGAAAGTCAACTAAGAGAAATCAGTTTTTTTTTCACATGACTGATAAGTAAGTGTCTGATATTCAAACTATGCCTATATAAGCCACCAAAGGATATTTAAGTGGAAAAATTAAAACTTCACTAAGGTTTTTGGAACATCCTATGCAGCTGTTGTTACTTGGTTATTTCAGTCATGTCTGACTCTTTGGAACCCATTTGGAGTTTCCTTGGCAGAGACACTGGAGTAGTTTTCCATCTCTTTCTCCAGCTTATTTTACAGATGAAGAAACTGGGGCGAACAGGATTAAGTGACTTGGTCACATAGCTAGGGAAAGTCTGAGGCTGGACTCAAACTCATGAAGATGAGTCTTCTTGATTCCAAGCATGGTGTTCTAACCACCACTGTGCCATCAACCTGTCTCCTTACGTCGCTGGACATATGAATAAATATCTTATATATTAGTCTTAGCCTCCCTCCCCCAGTATTTGCTTCATTTTGAACCAGAAGTTGTATTTCATGTTTTCTAACACTAAGAAAGGTGCTTGAAAAGGAGAGAAAATAGAAACAGAAGCTAAAGGACTGAAGTTAGAGGCAGGAAGTAAGTCTTACACAAGGCAGCAGAAATGAATGGAGCTACACTCTGGTGATGTGGCTAAAGAATGAATGCCTTCTCCTTCCCTTTTCACCTTCTGAGCCTTTGCGATTTTGGCTTAAAGTTCCAAACTCTTGGATTTTTCCCAAAGTAGCATCAAAACCATACTTTCCCTTTTATTTCCAGTCACATGCATGGTATCTTGGAGAAAACCTGCTGGCATAATGAAAAGCACAAGATTTTTGGACATGGGTCATGCAGGAATTTGTATTGCTCTCCTACATATGTGTTATGAGGATTTTGAATTTAGCTTTGGGTTGTAATTGTTATTTTGCTTGAAAAACACATAAATTCATTTAAAAAACCAAGAACTGAATGTTCATTCACTCTAGAGGTAGAGATCTGGGTTTACTTCTGACATGTATTAGTATGTGACCTTGGGGAAATTAATTAAATTAATTAGACTCAGTTTGCTCAGCTATAAAATGAGGAAATTGAGCTAGGCATTCTCTGAGGTCCTGGCCAGTATTAGCTCTAGGATCCTATATGGATGTGTTTTCAATGACCTCATGGGGCTGCAATGGGATGAAAGGCTTTGGAGATTCTCCCACTATCTGTTTTCAGCTACCCCCAAATAGACATTTTTTAGCTTTTACGTTCTATTATTTTTGACTGCTAGGCTGTCTACAGACAGCAGTATGTGCATGTCCCAACCCTATGTCTGATAGGGATGCCATGTAATGTACCTGCCAACAGGTATATCATCATTTTGGTTCTTTTGTGATAATCCACTTCTGGCAACAGAAAACAAAATGTCGTTGTCACAAGAGATAACTGGATTTGGAATCATTTTGTTTAGTATTTGAAGATGTGTTCCAGGGTTTGACTCCAAAGTTAACAGCTAGATGGCTGGCTGACTGGTTGGGTGGATACAACGGTGGACTTGGAATTAGGAAGAACTGAGTAGAATTTCAGCCTCAGGCGATAGCTATGTAATCCAGGACTGAATGACTCTTAGCCTCAGTTTACTCATCTATAATATGAGGTTATTAGTAACACCTATCTTCTAGAATTCTTATGTGCATGAAATAAGGTAATATTTGTAAATTGCTTTGGAAATCTTAAAGTAAGTGTAAGTTCTAGTTATTATTGCTATTATGTAAGTGAAAAATATTCTTGTGAGCAGTCAATATCATATCTAGTTATCTGGATTTGACTTCATCTGGAATAATATCAAAATTTAAGATGAATGATCTAAATATTTGGAAAGACAGCCTTTGCTTAATAAATATTTTTCATTGATTTTATTTTCAGGTCCAAATAATCTTTCTCCCATCTTTTCTCACACACTCAACTTTGATAAAGTAAGAAAAGCAGAATCAATTACAAACATATATAGTCATGTAAAACAAATTCAAGTACTGACCACATCCAAAAAAGCAAAACATAAGCCTCACTCTATACTGAGTCCTTCAGATCGTTATCTGGATGTGGCAGCATATTTCATCATGAATACTATGCAGTTGTGTTGATCAGAGTGCTTAAGTCTACAGAGTTGATTGTCTTTACACTATTACTGTTAATTTATAAGTTGTTCTGGTTCTGCTCAGTGTGATTCCATCCACACTTAAATTCATCTTCCCAAGTTTCTCTGAAACCATCCCTTTATTATGTCTTCCAGCACAATACTACTATATCCCCTTTCACATACCACAACTTATTTAGTCATTGTCCAATAGATGTGTAGTTTCCAAATCTTTGCCACCATGAAAAAGCTATTATAAATATTTTTGTACATTGAGTACTTTTCCTCTTTCTTCGATCTCTTTGGGATAAAGACTTAGTAGTGGTATTATTGGGTCAAAGAATATATAAAGTTTAATACTTTGTTGGGCCTAGCTTCAAATTGTTCTCAAGAATGGTTGGATCAGTTTACAGCTTTGCCAACCATGCATTCATAACTTCCAGCATTTGCCATTTTCCTTTTTTTACGTCAATTTAGGCAATTTAATGAGTATGAGGTGGTACCTCAGGGTTATTTTCATTTTCCTTTATCTAATTATTGATGTTAGAGAATATTTTCCATTTGACTATTGTTAGATGAGTTTTTTCTCTGAAAATGGCTTATTCTTATCCTTTGAACATTTATTAATCAAAGAATGACTCTTAATTATTATAAATTTGACTCACTTCCCTATATATCTTAGAAATGAGACTCCTTTTAGAGAAACATATTGCAAAGATTTTCACACTTTTTTGCTTCTCTTCTAACTTTAAATGCATTTGTTTTCTTTGTATACAAACTCTTAAATTTTATGTAATCAGAACTGTCCATTTTATCTCCTGTGAATCTCTTTATTTCCTTTTTGGTTATGAACGCATCTTCATCAATAGATATCTGCCATTCTTCTCTAATTTGTTTATGAATCTACCATGTATGTCTGAAACTTTTACCCATTTGGAACTTGGTACATGATACGAGGTACTCATGCATACTTAGTTTCTTCCAGATTCCATTTTAGTTTTTGTCAAATGGTGAGTTCTAGCCTCTAGGTAGGATGTTTGAGTTTATCAAATAGTAGGCCACTATGCTCTGTTAATTCTGAATATTGTATACCTAATCTCATCTTCTGGCCAGCCTCTCTGTTTCTTACCTAGTATCAAATTGTGTCGATGATTATAGCTTTGGAGCATAGGTTGAGATGTGGTACTGCAAGCCCCCTCCCTTTCCCCTGAATTCCTTTGATAACCTTGATATTTCATTTTTCTAGATAATTATCAAATGATTTTTTCCTTGATCTGTAAAACTGTCCATTAATGGTTTGATTGGTATGGCATTGAATAAATAAATTAATTTAGGTAATATTGTAATTTTTATTGAATATTTTATCAGTTATTTAGATCTGTGTTTATTTGTGTAAAGAATGTTTTATACTTGTGTTCATGTAGTTCCTGTGTGTATGTCTTGGCAGATAGACAAGCAAGTGTTTTATATTATTTGTGGTTATTTTAGATGGAATTGCTCTTCCTATCTCTTTCTGCTGGATTTTGTTGGTAATATACAGAAATGTATTATTTGTGTAGGTTTGTTTTACATCTTGCAACTTTGCTGAAATTGTCAATTGTTTCAATTGGGTTTTTTTTGTTGATTTTCTAAGGTTTACTAAGCAAATTATCACATCATCCAAAATAATTTTGATTCTTCTTTGCTTATGCTTATTCCCTCATTTTTTATTGTCATTCCTATTGCTAGCATTTCTTCCAGCTATAATATCTATTATATTCAATAGTAGCAGTGATAAAAGACATCCTTGCTTTACCCTTGATCTTATTGGAAAACCCACTAACTTTCCCTGTTACAGACAATACTGGCTCTTGATTTTAGAAATACATTACTTATATTAAAGAAAGTTCTGTTTATTTCTAAAATTCCTGGTAGTTTTTTTCCTTTTGAACAGGAATAAGGATTTTATCTTTAAAAAGTTTTTTATGCACGTACTGATAAAATCACATTGTTTTTATTGTTTTATTATTAACAGAATCACTTATATTCATAGTTTTCCTAATATCAGCCCTGCATTCCTGGCATAAATGCTTCATAAATCTGAGTGAGAATTACATAATATTGAATGGATTTTGGCATTTATAGAGTACCAAAAGATTGAAGGATAACTTCAGAAACAGTTGGACAAGGATCAACTTTTCCCTTTATAGAGTGAAAAAAGATAATCCTCATTTGACCAGGTACAAGCATCACATCTGCCTGAGGTAAAACTAAACACTTAGAAAGTATAAAACTCATGGTATCACAGTGTCAGAGGTAATAGTGTGGAGGAAAGCCTAGAGGTCACATAATTCAACTCTGTAATTTTACAGATGAAACAACTGAAGTCCAGGTTGGCAAATGATTGACCCAATTTCTAAGCAACAGAGTGGTTAGTCTAACTCAGGTCCTCAGACCACAGATTCAGATTTCAGCAGCAATTCAATTTTGAAGAACAGATTTTTTAATTAGAAGGAGCCTTAGAAGTCATCTGGTACAAGAATCTCTTTTTAATTTTTGTTTTACAGATAAGGAACTGAGGTTCAGAATTCTAAAGTGATTGCCCCAGGGCAAATAAAGAGAAAGTGCCAGTACAGGATTCCAACTCATGTCCTTTACCTTGAGGTCATCCAATTTTTTTCTTTACTACAGCATGCTCTTGGGGAAAGTACATTCAATTGTTTGAATCTAACTGGCATCTTAAAAAAAGACAGCAACTAAATTCAGCATCTGGTGTGTGTGTGTGTGTGTGTGTGTGTGTGTGTGTGTGTATGTGTGTAGGTGAGAGAGAGATAGACAGAGGCACAGAGAGACAGAGATACATAGAGAAACAGAGACATAGAAAGAAACAGAGTCAGAGAGAGACAGAGACAAGGAAACAGAGGGCTTTTTTTAGAACAGTTCAGTAAAAGTAGTTTTGCGTGTAAATATAGTCAAATATAAAGTCCTTCCGGTGAGAAGCATTAATTGGTGGAAATGAGTTGATCAGGAAGCAAATTGCTTCCATGAGGATGCTGGTAATTTTGTTTAGATAGATAGATTTTGTGCATGAAAACATGCACGTGATGGCTTTGACTTGCAATGTGAAGTCTACAGTCTCATTGACATAAAAATGAGTCTTTTATGGAAGGATCAGTAACTTTGCCACCTGGTGGTTATTGTTTGGCAAAACTTTCTTGTTTCTTCATGCCTATCTCAACCGCATCTATGAAATATATACTGGCATCTTTTTTTTTTTTTTTTTTTTTTTACCTTCCAAGAAATGGGAAGAGTAAGTTTGGGATTTTTTTTTTAGGGTTATTCTTTTCTTCCCTGAACCATGAAGGAAAAGATATGCCATTCAATCTGGCAACCTTGAGGGATAAAGGATACACTGACATGCAAAGTGATCAATTGCATTTTTGGACAGCTTGAATTATCAGTTATATTTCCCTTAACATTCAGTCATTTCTTGACTTACTCAACTATACCAACTTCAAACCCTGTCAATTCAGTTTATCCACAAGGATATTAAAAATTACAATAAGGTCAGATACTTTAATGGAATCATAATAGTCAATGTCAACATCGTTGACAATTCATTGTTATGCCATCCTAGTAATATTAGGAAAAAAGGAGCAAACATATTAGTTTAGCAAGGTTAGATGCTTAGACCTGATCTAAACTAAAGTCATTTCCAGGTCCAATATTCCACGATTCTGTGGAAGTGTTTCCTCTTTAATCTCACACGTAATTGGTTTATGTTGTGAAAGGACATTTCCACACCTAGAATTCCTCATGAAGCTAAATATCAGTTTAGGACAATTTTCCCCAATGCCCACTCCCAGGAGTCTATTTCATTTATTTTAACCCCCAAAATAAATGCTTGAAACACTGGTGTTAAAAAGTGATAATATCTTAAAAATAATTTGGAGAATATTGGTAGAAAAAGTAATTATTCAAAATTTCATAAATAAAATGTGTAAAATAAAATAGAGATATTTCAAAATATATTTCCCTGTATTTTTCTTTCTAATCTTAGCAAGCACTAGAATTGACATAGTGCATCAGAAAATCAACAATAATTCCTCTTTAATTCTCTCAAATTATTTTAAAAATCTAATATAATAATCAATATATCCTATTTGCTATATTTCTGCTTCATGTCTCTGAAACTCATACTATGTTATGACTAAAATCATCATGAAATCACTGAAGATTCAAAGTTTTATTAACCTGGACCAACTCCATTTTAATTGCTTCCATATTTTGTGAATTGCATTTTCTCTTTTGATGCCATCCCTGGAATAGATCACTAGAAACAGTAAGAGACTTCTAAATGAGAATGCATATTTGAATACTTCTTTATAATTTGTTATAGAATAGTAGTGGTGAATTCTAAGTGGGTATATATAGTAAGTAGATAGTATGAATTTATTCTAGAATTTTGATAGTTTGAGTGTGAGAGTCATGAGAGAGTTCTATTACCTTCATCATGAGGTTGAGTCTTATTCATGTGTTGGTTGGACTCTGAGATCCCCCCTGGCTCAAAAATCTGCAATCCTGTGACTATGCAAATTTTGATTCATTTCTATTTGGATTATGATTGAGACAAGGAAGTTCAAGGGGTCGAATCCTTTCTCGGTTAAGGAGTTGTAGTTTGAATATTGAGCAAAATTAAAACACCTAACTTCAGCCAAGGTCTTCTGGGATTGTGTGGGTGACTGGCTCCTTTATAGTCTTTAATCATTTCAGAAGGCTTGTTGTATTATCACTGAATTCATGACTATCAGTTAAAAGGAAAAAGGAAATGGTGATTTGAAGTGAGTGTGAAGGAGAAAATAAGACAGAGAGCCTGAATGAAGTAAGAAACAAGTTAGAAGTGTGTGTGTGTGTGTGTGTGTGTGTGTGTGTGTGTGTGTGTGAAATGTGCCATACTGATTAGATGTGTGATTTTATTTTAATTCAAAGACTATAACACCTTCATTGAAGCACAAGGTTTGGAAGAGATAAGGCCAGGGTGAGCTAAAATCTGCTCTGATGTGAGTAAATGGAAGAAAATCTTCAGACCATCATTTTACCTGGAACAGCCTTCACTTCTTCTTAAAGCTGTGTAGGACATTGACCTAATTCATACAACTAGGCAAGTTGCTGAAATATCTGTTACTTTTATAATGTGTGGTTCAGCTTCCTTCTCAGGTACAATATATTAATTTTTTCAGTCACTAGAGGAGCACCATATTGGGAAGAGGATTTCTGAAATGGGTCCTAATAATCTGAAATGTACAATGTTCAAATGCATGAATCTAGTGTCCAAATAGCAAAGGAGTATATGTATACATACATGTATATGTATATGTATATATGCATTTATGTAAATATATGTGTATATGTGCATATGTGTATATACATATATAATGTAATAATATATTTCACTTATATATCATATTAATAGTATAATATATAATAATAATAATAATCCTAACACTTGCCTTACAGGGTCATCATGAGGCTAAAAATATATAATTCAAAATATATTAATATTATATTAAATATTAAATTTATATTTAATATATAATTATATACACATGTATATGTATTGTAAATGTATGTGCATATATTTATATGTGTGCATGTGTCTCTCTCCATAAATAGTTGAGCCTCATGATGACCCTGTGAGGCAAGTGTTAGGGTTATTAGTTATTATTATCATCTTTGTTCTTTATGTAATGAGCAGATCTCTCTATGGAGGGCACTCATTTCTCTTAATCCCACTAACTACAGCAAAAAGGGTGGAACTAATTCTTCCAGACTACACTCTCTCCTCCCAGTCATCTCAGGGGCAGGATATTCCCATTAACTATTGCCTTTTCCAAATCCATTGCTGGAATCTGTAGCTGGGGCGTTTTTCTCCTGGGGTCTTATGGTCAAAGTGACCCAGACTGGCTACAGCAAAAAATGAAGGAGCTACTATTTTAGTCTAAAGCAGTATTTCTTTTTTTTCTCTTTAAGGATCTTATAAATAGAGGTTATTGATAAGATCAGTATGATTTATTCAGGACCCAGATCAGACTACAGTTCTGATCACTCAGATAGGGTTGAATCCACTGACCTATTTGAATTCGTGTGTGTGTGTGTGTGTGTGTGTGTGTGTGTGTGTGTGTGTGTGTGTGTGTTTGAGGCAATCAGGGTTGTGACTTACCCGGGTCACACAGCTAGTAAGCGTCTGAGGTCAGAGTTGAACTCTATCTACTGAGGCACCTAGTTGTCCCTATTCTTGTGTATTTTTAGTAACCATTGGATTTCACCATTTCACCCTCTCCCAGATTAAACTTCATAGCACAAACTCATAATCTAGCATGGCTTTTTGGTGGAGAAAGAAGAAAAATCAGGATAAACAACCTAAAGGAACAATGCTAACATCCTGGACACTTCACTCTGAACATGTCCATTTTTCTGTATCCTTCTTAAAATATGGTGCCCAGAAATAATGTGATTAGAACACAGTACCAGGGTCTCATCACTTCCTTTATTCTGGATATTATGCCTTTCTTAATGCGGTTTATGATCACAGTTTACTTTTTCTGATACACAGTACTGTTGACTCAAATTGAGCTCATGAGCCACTCAAAACTCAAGATATTTTTTACATAAGCTGTTAAATCAGGACTATTCTATTATATACTCATAATTGTTCAGATTAAAGGGTGCAGTTTTTCATTTATCCTTAACAAATTTCATTTTATATTTCTTTTCACTTTGCGTTATTTGTCAGTTTGATAAGTTTATTGTCTATGTCTATGCTTATACTCATGTCATTGGCAAAAATACTGAGCAGTATAAGACCAAGGGTAGATCCCTGAGATTTAGAGCCTTAAATTTCCCAGGCTAAATATTCCCTTTTGAAGAGAAAATTAGACTCAGGGGTCGTGTGAGCAACATACTGGAAAACCAGACATTTTCTCTAATCATCATGACATGTAAAACCTCTTCAGAATGAGGTAAAGCAATTCTAAGTGTGGCCATTATCTAGACTCCAAGAACCCTAATGAGATTAAGCTGAAGAATTAATTTTTAATTTTTCTCATTTGTACCCCTAGTCCTGAGCACAATGCCTGGCACACAGTAGGTGACTAATAAATTTTTATTGACTATTATGGACTATTAGACCATCTTCAATCTTGCTCTGATCTCAAACAGATTAAAAAATGTGCTTTTCCTTCTTAACATTTTTCTCTGTCATTTCTTTATTCTGAAATTTAGCATCCCTGACACTCTTGTTATAGGAATGTGCTACTCTTTTGTACTTATTGTCCATTATCTTCCTTTGCTTCATTCTGACCATATTTTGATACTTAGATGAGTCTATCATCCATCTGGGCACTAACTCCAGTGATGAAGATCACAACCCAGTTATGCCTTTTTATCCCAGGTGAATCTCACCAAATTCTCCTTTAATATTTTTTAGGGGTCTACTCAAATCTAAACACTGTCCTCTACTTTTCTTGATATTTCATGGTCTGTCCATTGTATCTCAGCTGTTCAGTTAGTCTCCCAGAAGTCATTGAGTTTACTGAATTAGGGAATGAAAGTAGTGAAGTACTCTTTCTGGCCCAAGATGATCAACTTCAGTGATAACATTTCTTCAGGGCAAGGTCTTTTCCAAAGTTGGTTGTTAACTAGGGCTAGGGGTATATGCCTGGCATCACTTATGCTGGAAGAGGCTGGGGCTTGGTATCACTTGAGCTTGGGAGTTTTGAGCTGCTGTGTGCTAAGTCAATTGGATGGCTCCACCAAGTCTAGCACCAACATAGTGAGTCTCCTGGAGTGGAGGGTCACCAGACCACCTAAGGATGGATGAATCAGCCCAGGTTAAAAAAATAGAGCAGTTCAAAGGGAACAGTACATACCATTAAGTATTGGAATTTGTCCTTTGAATGACTTCTGCACTTCTAGCCTGGGTGAGATAGGGAAAACCAGATTCAAGTAAAATAAAAGTTGATTGTTTCCTCTCACATGTGAGTTGTATATTTTAAAGTTTCTCAGTTTTCCAATTTGGTTTTCAATTTGAGTGTATTAGGATAAGAATAAAGATCCATTCTTCACTTATGTGGTGATGAAGGTTTTGAATGTTATCTCAAAGAGTCCTTTATATTTTCCTGAATTTATGGCTGCAGAAATGCCAATTGATTGTTTCTGACTTAGTGTTTCTGACTCAAGTTTTTAGAACAAGAGTTTGAGATTCTCGGAGTCTATGTCTACACAATTTCAAACAATGGACTGGAAAGTAAAAAAAAGAAAACAAAAAAAGGAAAAGTATAGTCATTCCACTATGAGAGTAAATTAACTGACTGGTCAAAAGGGAGACCTTCTGTCAACTCAACTTGAATTTTTCAGCTCATGGGTAACTTACTAAAGTGTGCTGGTATGTTTTGAAGTTAGTAGAACATACAACGTAAATTTGTTAAATTATTTTCTAATAGACTGGTAAGGCTAAAGGCCTAAAAAAGGGGGAAAATGTTAGAAGAAAAAAAATACATGTGATGCTCTTTTCTTTTAACACATACTACATGCTCAGTGGGCAATGCCATGTCTTAGATAGATTTCCAGCAACAGGGACTGCAAATTTGATTTAAGAGTAGGAATGGTAATATTCATATAGTATGGGGGGGTCTACCATACCATTCAAAAATAAGACAAGGTTGGCAGGTAGTATCTATCTCAAGAAGTCCTAGGAAACCATGTGAGTTTCAGTCCAACATTGGGTAGTTTATTGGTGATGAATTGGGTAGTTTATTGGAGGATGTGGGAGTGGGGTTGGTTATAATGAAACACAAAATCTAGTTGGGGATTTTAGAGAATTCCAAGGTCAATATGAGTCACTGGTATACTATGGCTACCATAAAGCTATTGGGGTTTTATGAAACATCAAGACAAGTTTAATATCCATAAGCCAAGAGTTGTGGGGCCTTAAGAGTTGGGAGCCCTGGTCATACATCATGTGATGAATTATGTTCTTTTCTGAGTGCTACATTAGGAAGATCACTGATAAACTGGAAAAAAATAAGTGGAGGAAAGTCAATCATTTAAAGGACTATCTTTTAGATTTGTTTATCTTGGCTTCAGAGAACAGAACAGAACAGAATGAGAAACAATGATTCATAGAGAATCATATTTAAACTCCATGTAGGGAAACATTACCCAAGAATTTGAGCTGTCCAAATATGGAATGTCCTACTCTAGAAAGTAGACTGTGGGTTTTCTAGTGGTTTTCTAAGATGAAAACTAGAAGACCACTTGCTAGATATGTAGAACAGATTCCTATATAGGTACAGATTAGCCTAACAAATCATCAAGACCCTTTCCAACTCTGAAACTCCATAATTCTCTTGTAAGGATAAGAATATTGTGTATAACACATCAGAAGACTTGGTTCAGTCTTAGTTGTGCCATTGACTGTGTGATGTTGGCAATGTCAATTCAACTTACTTGACCTCATTTTTTTTTTATCTGTAAAATAAAAGGATTAGATGTTCTATGAGCAAATGGCTTGAGTAGACTGAAATTGAAGTGAAACATCCATTATCCATCTTATAAGGACCTCTGCTGTTCCAGAAATAACTCTCATTACTAGACATTTCCACTTTAGAAAGAGTTTAATTTGATTTAGTTACATTCATTACTTTGGTCAATGAAGTTTAATTCTAAAAAAAAAAAAGCCCATATCTTTTAAGTACCTGAGAATTTTTAGACCTTTCTGCTAATTTGATCCTTTTATTTTCAGGAGTTGGTTAAAATGCTAAACAACTTTAAGAAATGTTCCATTGCAATCACAGGCAACAATGTTGGTTTGTTTTTTTTTTTTTAATGAAGTAAGAGACATTGGATTTCAGTGTGAGTCTCTAAAAGAAGGCAAATTTAGGCTTACACTATTGCTTAGACTATTTAATGTCCATTACCTTCATTAGGTAAAACTTTCATTACCTCTCAGTATATTCCTCTAATTACCTTAGCAAGATTCTTGGTGTTCATTAGATCAGTCAATGAACAGTTAACAGATGCTTATGAAGTACCCACTATGAGGCAGGCACTGTGCTAATCACTGGGGTTGTAAAAACAAAAACAAAAAAATATAGACAATTTCTGTTCACAAAGAGATTGCAATGTAATAGGGAAGGCAAGAAACAAAAAAAGAAACTGATAAGTTGTGGTTGGGGAGAGGAGGGAAGAGAACCTGTGTCAGGGAAGACGGAGACATCTTCCAAAGGAGTTCAGCCAGGTGGGAAATGAAGAACTGCTGATTGGCTGGGGAGTGCCTCATTCAATGAAAGTTTTGGGACAAGCTCTCTTTCTCTCTCTCTCTCTCTCTCTCTCTCTCTCTCTCTCTCTCTCTCTCTCTCTCTCTCTGTCTCTATCTCTCTCTCTGTCTCTCTCTGTCTCTGTCTCTCTCTCTCTCTGTCTCTGTCTCTGTCTCTCTGTCTCGCTCTCTCTCTAACTTTTTCTCTATCTCTGTCTCTGTCTTTCTCATTCCCTCTCCTTCTCGCTTATAGCTAGCATCTGAGGCCGAATTTGTGCCCAGATCTCCTTGACTCCAGGCCCAGTACTCTATGCACTGTAGTGTCAACTTGCTGCCTCAGATAGCAGTCAAGAAAGGTAGGATAATCTTAGGTTATGTTAAAAGAGGCATATCCTCATTGAGGGGATGACCATCAATTAGGGTAATGGCTGAACAAGTTACAGTATATGATTGTAAGGTCATACTATTGTATTATAAGAAATGACAAGTAGGATGACTTTAGAAAAAGCTGGAGAGACTTAAATGAACTGATTCTGAGTGAAGTGTGCAGAAACCAGAACACTGTACACAGCTATGGAAACGTTGTGCAATGATTAACTTGGATAGACTTAGCTCGTCTCAGCTGTATAAGGATCCAAGATAATTTCAAAGCACTCATGAGGAAAACAAATGCTATCCACATCCAGAGAAGTAACTGGTAGAGTCTGAATGTAGATTGAAGAGTACTATTTTTTCACTTTATTTTATTCATTTTTTGGTCTATGTCTTCTTTCCCAGCAAGATAACTATGGAAAGATGTTTTGCATGATTGCTGATGTATAACCTATATCAAATTGTTTGCCTTCTCAATGAGCAAGGAGGGGAATCAGGGAGAATTTGGAACTCAAAATTTTAAAAAATGAATATTAAAAATTGTTTTTACATGAAAATATCAAACTTTAAAAAAAAGGGAAGCATATTTTCAAGGAGCATAGGGAAGTGATGACCTCTCTGTAGAGAGGAAGCAGATGTCGGAGAGAGAGGGAGAGGGAAAGGGAGAGGGAAAAGAACTTAGTCTAAATTCAAAATAAGTCACCTAGCCTCTCAGGAGTCCTACACTACTTGTTTCAAAAGCGTTTCCTATCTGAACTAGTAAAGGAGGTTTTCTCATAAGGAGTTCTTTACAGGAATGAAATTATAGTTCTGGAGAAATGAAGGAAGGAAAGAAGGAAGGAGAGAAGGAAGACACTTCTCTATTATCCTAGTCAGATCATATCAGCTCTGGTTGGCACATTTTAGGACAGACCTAGATAAGTTAGAGAATATCCCACATGGTGAAGGGTCTTTAGATCATCCCATATGAGGATCAGTTGAAGAAAACAAGTTTCAGAGAAGAGAAGGAAATAGTGTGATCTGATACCTGTTTATTGAAAACACTATCAGGGGCGGAGCCAAGATGGCAGAGTAGAAAGACGCATATACACATAGCTCCGAACCCACAACCCATAAAACATTGGTAAAAAGGAACCCACGGCGAACTCTGGAGTAGTAGAGGTCACAGCACAGTGGAGCAAAGGAGATTTCTGTTCCAGAGGGACCTTCAAACCTCTCACAAAAGGTCTGTTGAGCTGAGCACGCGGAGCCCAACCCAGCCCTGCTGCGGCCGCGGCACGGAGAGGAACAGATCTGAGTGGGCTTCGGGGATGGGATCTCCAGTGGCCGTGTGGGTCCCTTCACCAACAGGTGACAGGGGTCAATGAGAGGGTCTTCTTGGTGGGTTGAGAGGGGAGTGGGGTGCCCCTATGACTCGGGCCCCCTTGGGAGGCAGTAGCTGACGCAGTGGCAGACCAGGGCTCCCCAAGCAGGCAGGAGCCTGGATCCATTGTTGAAGGTCTCTGCATAAACCCCCTGAGGGAACTAAGCCCAAGAGGCGGCCCTACCCTGACCTGAGTACCTGAACTTAATCTCACACTGAATAGCAGCCCCGCCCCTGTGGAAGCCATGAGTCTGGGAAGCAGCATTAGAATCTCAGACCCCAAGCTCTGGCTGGGAGGATCAGGAGGCGAGGTGGGTGTGAGGAGAATATTCAGAGGTCAAGTCACTGGCTGGGAAAATGCCCAGAAAAGGGAAAAGAAATAAGACTATAGAAGGTTACTTTCTTGGTGAACAGGCATCTCCTCCCTTCCCTTCTGATGAGGAAGAACAATGCTTACCATCAGGCAAAGACATAGAAGTCAAGGCCTCTGTATCCCAAACACCCAGACTAAATATTCTGTGGGCTCAGGCCATGGAAGAGGTCAAAAAGGATTTTGAAAATCAACTTAGAGAGGTGGAGGAAAAGCTGGGAAGAGAAATGAGAGATATGCAGTCAAAGCATGAACAGCAGGTCAGCACCCTGCTAAAGCAGACCCAAAAAAATGCAGAAGAAAATAACAACTTGAAAAATAGGCTAACTCAATTGGCAAAAGAGGTTCAAAAAGCCAATGAGGAGAAGAATGCTTTCAAAAGCAGAATTAGCCAAATGGAAAAGGAGATTCAAAAGTTTACTGAAGAAAATAGTTCTTTCAAAATTAGAATGGAACAGATGGAGGCTAATGACTTTATGAGAAACCAAGAAATCACAAAACAAAATCAAAAGAATGAAAAAATGGAAGATAATGTGAAATATCTCATTGGAAAAACAACTGACCTGGAAAATAGATCCAGGAGAGACAATTTAAAAATTATGGGACTACCTGAAAGCCAGGATCAAAAAAAGAGCCTAGACATCATCTTTCATGAAATTATCAAGGAAAACTGCCCTGAGATTCTAGAACCAGAGGGCAAAATAATATTCAAGGAATCCACAGAACACCACCTGAAAGAGATCCAAAAAGAGAAACTCCTAGGAACATTGTGGCCAAATTCCAGAGTTCCCAGGTCTAGGAGAAAATATTGCAAGCAGCTAGAAAGAAACAATTCAAGTATTATGGAAATACAATCAGGATAACAGAAGATCTAGCAGCTTCTACACTAAGGGATTGAAGGGCGTGGAATAGGATATTCCAGAAGTCAAAGGAACTAGGACTAAAACCAAGAATCACCTACCCAGCAAAACTGAGTATAGTACTTCAGGGGAAAAAAATGGTCTTTCAATGAAATAGAGGACTTTCAAGCATTCTTGATGAAAAGACCAGAGCTGAAAAGAAAATTTGACTTTCAAACACAAGAATGAAGAGAAGCATGAAAAGGTGAACAGCAAAGAGAAGTCATAAAGGACTTACTAAAGTTGAACTGTTTACATTCCTACATGGAAAGATAATATTTGTAACTCTTGAAACTTTTCAGTATCTGGGTACTGGGTGGGATTACACACGCACACATGCACACACACACATACATGGAGACAGAGTGCACAGAGTGAACTGAAGAGGATGGGATCATATCTTAAAAAAAAAATGAAATCAAGTAGTGAGAGAGAAATATATTGGGAGGAGAAAGGGAGAAATGGAATGGGGCAAATTATCTCTCATAAAAGAGGCAAGCAAAAGACTTATTAGTGGAGGGATAAAGAGGGGAGGTGAGAGAAAAACATGAAGTTTACTCTCATCACATCCCACTAAAGGAAGGAATAAAATGCACGCTCATATTGGTATGAAAACCTATCTTACAATACAGGAAAGTGGGGGATAAGGAGATAAGCAGGGTGGGGGGGATGATGGAAGGGAGGGTATGGGGAGGAGGGAGCAATTTGAGGTCAACACTCATGGGGAGGGACAGGATCAAAAGAGAATAGAAGTAATGGGGGACAGGGTAGGATGGAGGGAAATATAGTTAGTCCTATACAACACAACTATTATGGAAGTCATTTGCAAAACTACACAGATTTGGCCTATGTTGAATTGCTTGCCTTCCAAAGGGAAGGGGTGGAGAGGGAGGGAGATAAAGAAGTTGGAACTCAAAGTGTTAGGAATAACTGTCGAGTAATGTTCTTGCCACTAGGAAATAAGAAATACAGGTAAAGGGGTACAGAAAGCTATCTGGCCCTACAGGACAAAAGAGAAGATGGAGACAAGGGCAGAGAGGGATGATAGAAGAGAGAGCAGATTGGTCATAGGGGCAATTAGAATGCTTGGTGTTTGGGGGGGGAGGGGACAAAAGGGGAGAAAATTTGGAACCCAAAATTTTGTTAAAATGAATGTCAAATAAATAAATTAAAAAAAAAAAAAGAAAACACTATCATATAGAAGAGGGTCTAGGTTTGCTCTGCTTGCTCCCAAAAGGAAAAGAAAAGTCATAGGAATGGGTGGAATCTGCAAAGAGACAAAGTTAGTCTTGTTATGAGAATCATAGTTCTTAAAAATTAGAGCTATCCCAAAGTAGAATGGTCTTCCTGGGGAAGTGGTGGGCCCACCTCTAGAAAGGGAAGAAGGATCACTTGTCAAAGAGGACGGAGAGAGAATTCTTTTTTAGTCAGGGGTTGTGCTAGAGGTCGCTGAGGTATGTTAGAATTTCTGAGATTATGTTCTTTTATGAACAGAAGAGCCAAAGAGAAAATGAAAAAGCAAAGAGGGCTCCCTTGATGTCCCAAGAGGAAGCACAGAGGCCCTTACATGTCCCATCAGGGCCTTTGAGTTCTGTCTGTTATTTGGTACTGATATTAATCATTTGTTTACATGTGCTTAAGCCTTAGGACCTGGAAGACTAAACAGAGAGTTCAATGACTCTTTCTTAAAAGAAACAGACACCATTGACATTCTCATGTCTGTAAGAAAATCCATTTTACACACTGTACTTTGTATCTGCTGCAGCTTCTGGACTTTGGCTCTAAGTCTTTAGATGCACAAGCACCATGAGGATGGAGCTTAGTGTGCCCAAGACAAATTGGGCTGACCCTCAGGTTTCACGAGGGTGTGTTTTCACCTTTTTAAAAATTTTTATGAGAAAAAGAGTTTTATGAATTATGGGGTGACAGTCAGTCAGTGATGACAAATTCTTATTCACCTCTACCATCTCAAAAAAATCAAATCGCCTTTCGCTTTTGCTGGTGCTCAACATCAAGGACACTGTTAAAGGCACTGTTATAAGTAGATTTTTGTTAATTTACTTTTGCAATAGATGGATCTAGTCTGTATTTCAAGGAGAGGCACCCAGCACTTTGGGCGAAGCAAAGTGTTTTGGCTGTTCCTCTCACATAACACTCTCTCTCCTATCTCCGTACCTTTGTGATGGTCATTTCCATTCTTTGAATGTACTCCTTTCTTACTTCCATCTTAAAGAATCCTTACTTTCTGTAAGATTAAATTCAAGAACCACCTTCCTCTATATGAGGTAGCAAGGTTGAGTATTGGATGAAGTTTTGGACCTAAAGTCAGGAAGACTAGAACTGAAATCCTCTCTTAACTCCATATTAGCAGTGCGACCCTGGGCAAGTCACTTAATCTCTCTCAGTCTTGGTTCTTCATCTAGAAAATAGGAATAAGAATAATACCTACTTTGAGGGGCTGTCATGAGGAAAAAATGAAATATATGTATTGTATGTGTATGTATGTATATGTGTATATACATATATACACATATATGTATGATTTGTGTGTATATGGTTGGTGTTCAGTTGTTTCAACTGTATTTGACTCTTTGAGACACCTTTTGTGTTTTTTCTGACAGAGATACTGGAGTGGTTTACCATTTATTTCTCTAGCTCATTTTACAGATGAGGAAACTGAGGCAAATGGGCTTAAGTGACTTGCCCAAGGTCACACAGCTAGTAAGTGTCTGAGGCCAGATTTGAACTCACAAAGATGAGTCTTCCTGACTTCAGGTCCCAGCACTTTATCCCCTACACCTAGCTGCTCTATATTGATATGTGTGTACATGCATATGTGTGTGTCTATGGTGTTTATGTGCATATATATGTATATATTCATATAGGGTATATATGAATGCTAACAATTTTTATTATGAAGACTCTTGATTTCCCCCAGCTATGAGTACCTTAGTACTACTCCCCAAACTACCCTATTTTATATATATACATAGATGTATATAGACACAGATATGTGTATATATGTGTGTACATATGTGCACATACACATATATAACAGATAAATATATGATATACAAGAATATATACATACTGTATGTAAAATGTATTTGTATATGTGCTTGCATTATATATGTGCTTTGTGTATGTATCTACATGTACATATATATATGCGTGTGTGTGTGTGTGTGTGTGTGTATAATGCACACTCTGTCTTCACTCTCAGCTGATTTCCTCAATGAGGTGACTTATATGTAGCCTGTTCATTCTTTGTTTGGGTGTCTGCACGCTGAAGGACATTGTTCCTCTATCATTCTGCATATTATTTCCAGTTTGTATGTAGGTAACACCTCAGACAATGGATGCAATAGCAACCCGGAATCCTTCTTGTCTCAGAGATAATGCATTGAATTTAATATGATTGTGGCATAGACTCAATCCTGTAGCTGAGTGTCTGCAAGTATGTTTAATGGGATAGTTTAATTTACATACATGAGAGAATACTGTGTAACATTATGAGAAATCAACAATTTGAACATAATGATCCATAGGACAGCAGGTCAAGGGATGTGTGTGTGTGTGTGTCTGTGTGTTGTGTCCAACTGATACTGGGGCATGATAAGGGATCATGCGGTATATACCCATTTCAGAAAGGTGAACAAATGACATTTTACTTAGAGTCTGAAATTGATTTAATGTATTTTTGTCATAATGATGAAATGGTTTTCTCTGCGTATTCCTAGAGCAGATATGTGGATGATACATTTACAGCTCCTGCTCTCCAAATCTATTTGCTTTGCTTTACTTGTCATTTTCTCTAAAAGAAATTATTTTCCTTTTCAGTTGAGTCATTTAAGCAACACATGGCAAATTGTTTGAGTTTCTCTTGGCCTAGCTTTGTACGGTAATATTGGGCTCACAAAGGCCCATAATTTATGGAATTGGTAAAAGCTGTTTTGTTTTTATTCAGTCATTTCAGTTATATCTGATACTTTGGAGTTTTCTTGGAAAATATACTAGAGAAGTTTGTAGTACATAATTTGTAGAACTATGATCTATTTTGTTTTTATTAAGTCATTTCAGTTATATCTGACACTTTGGAGTTTTCTTGGCAAATAAACTAGAGAAATTTGTCATTTCCTTCTCCAGCTCATTTTATAGATGAAGATACTGAGGCAACGCAACAGCTAGTAAGTGAGGCCAGCTTTGAACAGAGGAAGATGACTCTTCTTGACTTCAGGCCCAGCACTCTATCTATCCACTGATCCACCTAGCTGCTAGGTGTAAGTTTTATCTTATGCCATAAACAAGAAGAAAACAGAGTTTTGGTTCTTAACTCTCACAATAACTGATCCATTGAATCAAGACCAGTCATTTAGAGAATTAAGAAATCCTTAAGAGATTTTAGCCTGTTCCCTTGGCTATGTGAGTCATTGAATTTGTGCCATCCAAGAAAGGTCTTCATTCTTTTCTCAAAAGTCTCTGGAGAAGCTGATATTGTTTTGGACTGACTATGGCCTAGTGTATTCAGCCTCAGAATGGGAACAGTTTTTCTCAAACCTAATACACTCAAGAGTCAAGACAGGTTTCTAGTCCTAACTCTGCCATTAACCCCTGGATGAGTCATATCTACCCCTATATAACTCATTTTGCTCATTTGTGAATGGAATTGGACTAGATGGGACATTTCAAACATTTTTTTCTGAGTCATGGATCCCCCTTTGGTAGGCTGGGCAAAGCCTATGAATTTCTTCTCAAAGTTATAACCATGTTATGTAAAACTTCTCAAAGTTTTAACCATGCAAAAAATAAAAATACATATGATTACAAAATAAACCACATATTGAAATAATAATAATAAATTTCACAGACCACCAATAGGGTAAAAACTCTTGGTCTAGATGATCCCCTTAAATTCTTTTATTAATTAGTGTATGATGCTAAAATTATTCTTCATGTTTTATTTCACAAATTATAGGTATATCATGTGAACATCTCAAAAATAGATGATATTTTAATCTATAACTTCCCTGTTCAAAAGTGCCTTAAACCTTGATATATTTGAAAACTACTATCCTATTAAACCTCAACTTTAATTGTCAAAGTCCTAATTTCTTCATAAGCTGGTGAATGAAACCTCTTAAATCCATGATGAAAAGGCTTATCGAAAATTAGAGTTAGTATGGAAGGAACTGAGAAGGATGATAAATTAAGAAACTGAGGACCTAGACCTAACTCCTGGTTTAGCTAGGATTTGGTATGTGACCTTAGAGGAGTCACTCCATTTCTCAACATTCTCATAAATAAAATGAAGAGGACTGAGATCAATCTTCTTGATCAGTCCAGTTGATTCTAATGCCTTCCTTGGATTCATCTATCTGAATTTCCTCTCTTTCATTTCCCTTTTCAGCGTTTGCTCAGATTTCCAAGAGGTAGAAGCCATATCTTCTTCCATAGTGGGCAATCTTTGTCCATAGTGGGATGTCTTCTTCCATAGTGCTTAGGGCTTTTACCATTGACAATGTTCTTGAATTTATCACATAGACATAAAAGTTTCTTTTCTCTTTCTCTAGGGTTGATTGGAAGAAAACTATGGGAAGGTGGGAGTAAGGAATTTGAATGGAGGTACTAGGTCTCCCTCTTAACCCATTCAACTGGAATAAAAGAGACTAGTTAGGAAACTACTGTGATGATCCAGGCAAGAGATAAGAAGGGATTAAACTTGGTGGCAATATTGGGAATCAGACAGAAGAAACAGACATGATACGTCTCAAAGGAAAAATCGATAGGAATTAACTGATTAGATGTGGAGATAGGTGGGAGAGAAGAGGGAAAGATTTCATACTGAAATTTTGAGTCTTATCTGAGAAAAATCATGAACAAAAAATGGAAAATCAAGAGGAGGTCTATGGGGGAAAATGAGTTCATAGCTGATGATGAATTTCCGTCATCTGTTTGAAAATATACTTCTGAGTAGGCTAGACTGGAGCTGAGGCCAGATGCTGAGACTATGGATATACTTTGGAGGAACATATATGTTTTTATTTAAGCCATGGGAATGAATGAGATCACCAAGAGAAGGAATGGAGAGAGAGAAAAAATGATGCCTAGGACAGAGCCCTGGGGAACACCTACAGTGAAGATGAGAAAGGGGAACAGGAACCAATAAGAAATCTAAAGATAGACAGGAGAATGCAGTCACCCAAGTGCAAAGCTCGGTTAATGAGGTTTCTGTGTTACTGCTGGATTAGCAGTGGTGGACCAAAAAATGCAAGGAACCCTCAGATTTCATTGGTTCCAGCAGAGGGCAGCAGAGGCCTCATTTGGGAGTCAGCCTCCCTCAGTAGGGGAGCTTTGAAGTGGGGTCAGTCTATGTCAATAAAGGATTTATGTGCTCTTTATCTGCCAGTGAAGGTTTTGATTCTTTCACAGTTTCTCAGAATTGGAAGGAAATGTGAATGAAAGTGCTACCTCAACTCTGTTTTATTATGTACACTTTCCCTCTATGACATAGAAATCTCTCCACCACACTAAAGTGCCATTTTCCTTCTAGTGGCTCAGGAAGGCAATTTTAGTCATCCTGAACTCTTCCCTCACCTTCATTCTGCTGCCCCCTCCAACCTAAGTCAGTTGCCAATATTGATTCCACTTCCATAACCTTTTTCTGTACCTACTTCCCTCTCTCTACTGGCACAACCTTTACCCTATTTCAGTCCCTAATCATCTTTTGTCTTGATTATTACAATAAGCTCCTAATTGTTCTTTCTGTTTCCAGTCTTTCCCATCTCTTATCCATCCTTCGTTTAAAAGTCAAATTTAAATTGGTAAGCAAACAACCAAAGCGTAATCGAGTCATGTTCCTCTCCTGCACAAGAAATTTAAGTGATGCCCTCTTACCTCTAGGGCAGTGGTCTCAAACACAAATAGAAAAGTTGCCACTAAAGTATGCACAAGTACCCTTGTGGCTGCATATTGATTTAGAAAATTGCATATTAGCACTATCCATGTTCTATTGTATTTTTATTTATTTTGCTAATATTTTCCAGTTACATTTTAATCTGGCTCAGACAGCACCAGGGAGTGATTCTGGTCCTATGTCTGACACCACTATTCTAGGTCAGAAGCTATTAGGCAGTGCCATAAAGCCCTCCACAATTTGGCTTCCACCTACCCTCTCCCATTATATTTCATGTTAACCTACCTTCAACATATCCACTTTCACTCAAAGTAACCTGATCAATATTCCCTGCATATGTAGAACTTCATTTCTACCTCTCTGCTAAGGCACAATGGTACCCTAAGTGTGATTAAAGTGCCTTTAAGAATCTTTAGCTGCCTTCAAGGCACAATTCAGGGGTTGCCTCCTGTAGAAATTTCTGCTCCTTCCCAGTTTCTTTCCCTCTTGAAATATCATGTTATATGCATGTATATACATACAGATAGACATGAACATTTATACATGTATATATGTATATATGCACACTCATATGCATGCATACACACACATATACGCATATACTTTATATATTTATATGTGCAAATGTTGCCTTCTTCCTTAGTAGACTGCAAACTTCTTTAAGGAAGCTAATTCATTTTGGTCATTGAATCCCTCTGTCTTGCCAATAGTAGATATTTAATAAATATTTCCTGAACTGAATTGAAAAAAAAAATTAAAAATCTGTCCATCCAGTTCAATCTCCAACATGTGGGTGACAGAGAACTCACTTTTTTGGGGTGGAGGAGGCAAGGGTAGAGAAGGGTTAAATTTAAAAAAACAACTAGCCACTTGCAGCTACTACATGTTACTCATCCCTCTCTCCACATCTAGCAGCTGCTTTTAACATTCATCCTTATCTCAGTCTTCCCTCTCACTCTCTCCAGGCTGGGATTATAGAACTAGCAACATCCCACAGTTTTAGCAATAGAGAAGACCCCAGCAAAAATTTAAGGCTCTACTCCTGTGTGGTCTTTTCTGGGGTGACCAAACATTCTTAACTCTCCGATCTTAAAGTTGAAAGGAAATCATTTTATGAAATAAATGCTACTTTCCAGTTATCTGCAATTTATCTCCCTTCCAATCTCCTTCAAAAACAGACATAGGGGCAGCTTCACATAATTTTTTTTCCCTCTAAGCAGCAGCTAAAAAAAAAGTTGCAGGTAGAGAGGAACTTTCAGTTTAGTCTCATGGTTTTGCCACTGGCTCCTCTCGTGTTTGACACATTTTTGTTCTGCAAAGTGGTCAGGTTCTCAAAGATGAATAAAACATGCAGAGGGTGACAGCAGACTAGCAACCTTTCCCTTATTTGTGTGTGAAGAATGATGGAGAGAGGGAAGAAATTATGCAAATCGAAGAAGTAATTTGTCTTGGAGAAAGGTGAGTTTAATTCAGCCTTGCTAGAATTCTGTCCCCAAGATCCATGCTGTGAAGTAGATGGGATTTTGTTGTAATTAGATCCTTCTGGTCCTTCCAGAATGAGCTGTCATCACTGGCTTCAGTTGAATCCCAAATTATAGAAGGACCTGTCAAAATAAGACTTCATAAGACTGGTGAAAGAAAAAGAAACAAAGGAGAGACAGAGAGACGTAGAGATAGAGGCAGGGAGACAGACACACAGAGAGAGACACGGAGACAGAGAACAGCACCTACATCCCTTTATTGTTGTGAAGACCAAACAGGATAATAATTGTAATGCACTTAGTACTGTGGCTGGTACATAGTAAATACTATGTACTATTTACATAGTCAATAGATGTTAACTATTATTATAGAAAGACACAGAGTATTTCCAAAATACTTACTATGCGCCAGGCATTAGAGACATAGATAAAAGCTAAACAAGCAAAATAATTCCTACTTACCCGTCTACAAGGAGTTTCTTTTTTTTTAATGGGAGAACAAAACACATACAAGATGCTAGAAAGTGTGTGTGTGTGTAGGGGTCTTACTGTGACCATGGGGAGTAGGACAAGGAGACTGCAGAAGGTGTCAGTAGTATGGAGTCCTGGCCCCTAGCAGGACAATAAAATAGCAGAAAATATGACTAATGAACTGATCATGCATTTGTAAATAAAGAGCTAATAAAAGAGAACCTAAAATAAAAGGAAAAGGTCATATTTAAAATTATGGGAGAAGTAAGATAAGTTGGAAACAAAAGAATCTATAGAAGTGATAACTAAAATGAAAAATATGAGAATATTATATAGCATTTGCTTTTTTAAAAACTATAGAATAGGGGCAGCTAGGTGGTGTAAGTGGATGGAACACCTGCCCTGGAGTCAGGAGGACCTGAGTTCAAGTGTGTCCTTGGACACTTAATGCTTATCATCTGTGCGACGTCATTTAACCACAATTGCCTCACAAGAAAATTTTTAAAATAGAGGATAAATTCAATAGTCCTGTTTGAAAGCTATCTTGCTTTTCTGTCTTTCCTTCTGAACTCCACTCCAACAATTTTTTTTATGTCTTCTTTGTATCACTATTGCTAGCTTTGTGTTTCTGCTTAATTTCCGCCCCTGCTGTTAAAAACAAAAACAAACCCAAATCTTTCCTCCTAACAAACAACCATAATCAAGTAAAACAAGCCCACGTGTCAGCCACATCTAGAAGTGTCTATGTGCCTCATTCTGCATCTGAAGGTCATCTGTCATTGACTGGTCCTCTGGATTGTTATTGGTTCCCCCTTGGATCAGAAATTTCGTCTTTCGAAGTTCTTTTCATTGCAATGTTTCTACATATGTTGTACTAGTTTTGCTTATCCCATTCTGGATCAGTTGATGCAATTCTTCTCAAATGTTTCTAAATCCATTTCTTTCCTAATTTTTTAAATGGTTTTTGTGCAAGGATGAGAACTTGAAAAATTAAGCTCAGTGTAGAAAAAGAAATTTTGCATGGAGAGAAAAAGATGCTGCCAATATGAACTGCAGAATGTCACTCAGACTTTGGCAGACCTACCTCTTGTATTTATAGAAGCTTCCTACTCTACCTTCCTCTTCAGAATCATTTTGCGATGTTTTCTCCTCCCCAAGGCTTTGGTTACATGAAATTAAATATTTGCAAATGTAATCATAATATAAACCAGATGCTTTTATCCTATTCCATAACATTTACATTCATTCTTTGTCATTACTTAACATGGGAAAGAACTATGTATCATTAAGTCTGTTTTAATTTGATGGATACAAATAAACTTGAATCATAGCAATTTTCAGCACGTAGATCACAACATACACATATGCTTGTGCATAAACACGTGCACACACATAGAATGCATGACCCACAGACCGATGGTTTGCTTAACATTCCCCTTGGCTGGAAAGATTTTCAAAATTCATGTTTTCCAATTGAATGTCTTAAGAACCACAACTAAGTAGGGCCAACTGAGGCTTTGCCTCAGGGTATTAAAATTTTAGAGGATTCTGAGAGTCCCTACCATCCTTCATCAGTGTAGGAAAAACCAGGGATCATTTAAAACAGGAACTCCCAACTGTTGCACCAGCATTCCAGTAAACTCATCCTTGGTTTGTTGATTATCATTCTGCCTGCCCTAGTGCCTTCTCAGAAATGGAGTGTGTTTGGAGTCACTAGCCCCAGGGCTGTTTCAAGTACTTGTTGTCAGTCATTTCACAGTTGTGTTTGACTCTTTGTGATCCCATTTGGGGTTTTCCTGGCAAAGATGCTGGAGTGGTTTGTCATTTTCTTCTCCAGCTCATTTTACAGATAAGGAGACTGAGGCAAACAAGGTTAAGTGACTTGCCCAATGTCACATAGCTAGTAAGTGTCAGAGGCTGGATTTGAACTCCCGAAGATGTATTCTGATTCTTGGCTCAGCTCTCTATGCACTATGGTGCTATCTAACTGCTACTTCAGGTACCTGACTGGATACAAAAACTGATCCTTATGTCTCTGTCTCTCAGACCCCAGTTCCTTCTCAAAGCTTAGACTTCATCTATCACTCCCTCTTTCCAAGAATATCTAGCATTTGTTTATACAGCACTTTAAGATGCTTCAAGTGCTTAACATATGTTAGCTCATTTGATCTTCACAACAATCCTGGAAGGTTGGAATTATTATTACCCCCATTTTAGAGACTGAAAAAGTGAGACACACGGGTAGTACTTGAGGAAGGATTTAAATCCAGGTTTTTCTTATCTCATGCAGTCTTGTATATTTTTCATATTTTTTTCTGTCTTATCTTCCCAACTATAATGTAAGCCCATGGAGGGCAGGCAGCATATCTTACTTATGTCCTGCAAAGAGTAAGCATCGATAAATATTTTGTTGATGATAACTATGGTAACATGATTAACAATCCCAAAGGGATACTCTGCAAACATCACTAATTGGATCAAGAAGTTGCAAAATTAAGCTAATTAATGCTACAGACAGGCATGTCCAGAAAGACCTTCTGATCTCTGTCTCAGGCAATAGAATGAGCATCATTACAGTTAGTTTCTGTGATGACTTGGAGGGACTCTGCCATGTTGTATCAATGATTCTGTAAAATGGCATTGATAAAGGTATGACTGGACAGGATTGAACATGCTTAAAATAGTAAGCAAACTTGTTTAGAGCATCAGGAAGTGTTCTGCTGGCATTCCTTCTAGCTGGATAGGGAAGATTTTCAAATAATTCAACCAATCTATGAAACTATGAGCTAATGTGACACGGAGTTCGGTTCATAGCCAATAACTAAAAAGTAAAATGAACAAAGAAAGCCATTGCTTACCACTCTGTGTTTTAATCTTTCTGTCCTGGTAATTAGCATGGATGGAATAGAAAGTTGTTTACACATTGAGATTTAAAGGAATTTAATTACTTGAAATGCCAATACATTGTTTAGAAAGGCATATTTTGAATCTTAGCATGCATTAGCTATGTTCTGTTACCTAGTGCCCTACATATACATTGAGAGGGGGACTGAGGCTTATCAAAACTGAGTATCTTCTTACTTCAGAATTCTCCTATAAGGGCAGAAACATAAGTCTAGGTTGCATACACAGGATATAAGTTGGAACATTATCCTATCCAAGCCAATCTCTTTTTGGGCATACTATCAATCATATAGAATGAGGAACATAATAACTGTGAGTGTCAAAAGGAGAGAAGTCACAATGTTTGCCAATCATCAGATAAAGGTCAAAGAACGAGACGTACACCAGAGGGGAAACAGAGGCTTGTGGAGCAACACTGAAGGAGGACATGCATGCCCATGCTGAGAGGGGCCTGTTCATGCTTTTCTTGTCTGGGTTCCAGTTTCAGTTCTGCTGCTTCTTACCCATGTGACCTTGGGAAAGTCACTTATCTTTTTCTGGCCTTAGTTTCATCAACTGTAAAGGCTCACAGTTGGACTAGATAACCTCCCAAGTTTCTCACGGTTCTAAATCTAAGGTTCTGTGATGTTAGGTAGGACTGATGAATCTCAGCTGGTGCCAACCCCAGTGAAGCCCTGGAGAATTTGACCAATCTTTTAAGAGAATCTTTTTGTGGTTGCTCAGCCATTTCAGATGTGTCCTACTCTTTGTGACCCCGTTTGGGGTTTTCTTGGCAAGGCTCCTGAAACTGCGGGTCATTTGCTTCTCCAGCTCATTTTACAGATGAGGAAACTGAGGCCAACAGGGTTAAGTGACTTGACCAGAGTCACACAGCTAGTAAATGTCAGAGTCTGGATTTGAACCCAAGTCTTCCTGACCCTAGGCTTGGAAGTCTATCCACGGTACTGTCCAGCTGTCCAGTACCTACTAAGTGATAAAACTGCTACATTCTATACTTGTTAGAACATATCCAGAGTATTATGCTTGTGCGTGCAGTCATGGACACCCCATTTTAGGACCAATATAGCTAAGTTAGAGTGTTCAGAGGAGCACAGCCAGGATGGCTATAGTCATCAAGATGATGCTACACCATTATCAGTTAAAGAAACTGAGGATGTATAGACTGAAGGAAAGACAATTCAGACTGAGCTTGTGGTGTTTTATTTATCTGTTGGGACTTGATTGGAAGCAACTGGTGACTTCAAACGTAAAGGTGATGAAAACGTCATTCTTAGATATGATCAGTGCCAATTAGTGACATAGAAACAAAGAAAAATGAGACGTGGGCACTGGCTACAGAGGAATCTGTGTCACTGGAGCTGAAGATACAGAAAGCCTTCCACCATACCCTTTTCAAAGGTCAAGTATTGTAAGTATAGAGAAGTAGCCAAACCATAATCACTCATGGCCATCATGTCAACTTCCAGTGTTTGCCATGACCTTGCCACTCTTAATGCCAGACAAATCTCCCACTCAATGCTATTGCAATGCAATTATTATTATAACATGGTAAGATCTAATATTACATAACGTTTCAATGATAAAGCTCGTCTTAAAAGCTACAATTTTATAAACATGTTACATGGAAGGTGTTTTTCCTGTGCTGTTTTGGGGAGGTTCCAGAAATTGTATCTGCTTTCTAAAATCGGATACAGAGCTAACCATATGTAAAGTACATTCTGACACCCTCCTGTGTTAAGATTTATAAACAAATGCTTTTACAATATTTCTATTTTGGTTGGTAACTTCACTCCCTAAACTTTTCATTCTAATATATCTTTCTTTTAGCCCCTGATATTTTCCACTGAATAATTAATTGAAAAGCCAAGAATAATGATTGTTAGCCCCCCGATATCTGCTGAAAGTCACATCATCACATGGTCATATGCAAGAATTCTGCATTAATGGGTGAAATAGTTGTGGGGAATCGACACCTGGCACGTATTGGTCCATGGGTGAAGGGTTGGTGGGAAGGTATAGGGTTGGGGACTGAGTGTGCCAAAAGAGGTAGTTTCCTCAAATGCCTCTCAATGTCCCAGTGGCCTCATCTAGGAAAAATAGCTTATAGTAGTGTTGGGGGGGGGGGCAGCTCTTCCATGTTGTGTTTAGGGTGACATTATTAGGGGCATGTACTTTTGTTATATTTCATGCAATTCCAAGTAGAGTGGCCTCCCAGACAAGCTTAACACAAATTATCTGACATCTTTTATACATTCTCAAGAGTAATTGTGGTGGATATATGTGATTTCTTTGTGGTTTGCACGTCATGAAATAATTATTAATATCAAGGAAGCAATTCTTGAGGACTTTTTATATGGTTAACAAGCCAAGAATCATCATGTAATTTCAAAGACCCTGAGGTAAAGACCTTAATGGTTGCAAATCTGTAGACAAACAGCTTTATTTTCTTGGGGTGTTTTTGTACTTTTTCAGAACAAATTCCTTTTGGTTCCTTGTGGTTCCCTTATCTCTCTGCCAGTACACACTTAATGAGCCTCAGTGTGACCTCCAATCCTGCCATCCTTCAGTGAGTTCCCAGACCATGACCTCTGCTCTCTAATAGTCGGGGCCCAAAATGCTTGCCCTGGATAAGTACAGAGTTAATGTCATGACTCATTGCTTTTTAGGGTTTAGAGCTGGAATGGGCCCTAGATAGGATCTAATAATTTTACAGGTAAGGAAAATGAGGCCCAGAAAAAGTGATTAACTTGCCCAGGATGAATGACACATAAAGGTATAAGTAGCAGTGGTGGATTTTGAAGTAAGGTCCTCTCTTCTATATTACACTACCTTTCTAGAGGAAGAAAACAAGTCTACAGATGGGGTTATATGAAGACACAGCCTAATTTAATAGCTTCCACGCCATAGTTTAGAAACCTGAGTGTTCATAGCAGAGTGGTACAATAAGTCTTCCCATCATCCCATCCATCACCATAACCTCAGATCTTGGTAAGAAGAGTGTCCCCCATCCCCTTGATGGAGTAACTGGGAGATGCCTTTGAGTTAGTGCAGCCCATATTCCCACTGACGTCTTTGTCTTGATATACTTTTGATTTGTTCTCTGGAGAAGAGGAGACTTTCATAATGGCTAGCCTTCTATTATAGATGTGTTTACATTCTGGTAAAGAAGGAGGAGGAGGAGGAGGAGCCTATATCTGCCACATACCCATTATCCCAAAGAAGGAAGCAGCCCTAATGACTGACCAAGAGGCATTTCTGTGGGTGAAATGGTCCTGAGGATTTCTGGGAATTATTTTCAAGGCTAATTTATAATACATGAGGAGTCTGGAAATAAACTCCTGCCTCAGACATTTATTATTGCTATTATTGTTATTATTGTTCCTATTATCACTACCACCACCACCACCACCACTACTACTACTACTATTACCACCACTACCACTACCACCACTACTACTACTGCTATCACTACTACTACTACTACCACTACTACTACTACTACTACTACTACTACTACTATTACCACCACCACCACTACCACCACCACCACTACTACTGCTACCACTACTACCACTACTACCACTACTACTACTCCTCCTGCTACTAGTTCACGTTTATATAACGCTTTAAGGTTTGCAAAGTCCCTCACATATATTGTCACATTTGTTCCTCACCATTACCCTGTGAGATGAAGTGATATTAACTCCCCTTTTCTAGATCAGAAAACTGAGACACAGAGAGATGAAGCAACTGTACAGGGTCACACAGCTAGTGAGCATGTGAGACAGCATCCAAACTCTCTTGTGACTCTGTGTCTTGAACTTTATCCCCTCTCTCCCTAAGCTCTCCTTGAGTAAGCCAATTAACCTTCTCAGCCTCTCTTTTAGTTTCCTCATTCTCCTAACATGGAGATAGTAAAGCAGCTACCCCTGCAGAGTTTTTGAGAGGACTGAGTGGCTTAATCTTAGCTGTCGTTACTGGTTTTCAGGTATCCATGCTGATGCCCTGCTGCTTTACTCAGACCCCTGCTTGCCAATAAGTGAGCAGGGTAATGACCCACTTTTTGGTTTCAGGATCACTGGGAAAGCTCTGATATTCCTCGGGCCTTCTCCACACACGAGCTCATCCCTGAAATTCCCATGTTAGAACTTCATTCCTCTGTTCTGTTATCATTCACTTACACCTTAGACTTTAGAGAGGTTAAAGGAAGAAGTTTGGTAGAGCACTAGGTGTTTTTTGGAGGGTGATTACACAATTTACAGGTGGTATAAACCTGGCAGGGATGGCCAACACATTGGGTGAATCTGGATCCATCAACCTCCAGAGGCTGAAATGATGGACTGATTGACCAAAATTTCTGCACCCAATCCTTTCACATGGTCTGACGTCCAGTGTTCTCAACATTCTGGTCCCTCTCCCTGAAACTCTCTTGAGTTTGTCAAGGTTTTGTCAAGACAAACCAACCAGTATTTATTAAGACCTTACTATGTGCCACATGCCATACTATGTATTGAGGATACAAAGAAAAGCAAATATGTCTTTTGATTTTCTGACCTGTGATTTCCTTGACTGCAAGAACTCCCAAGGAAGAAACTCCCTCTACCAATGAGTATCAGTCACTGTTCTGCAGCTTAAGGTCTTAGAAGGAGCTGTCTGTAGCTCTGAGAGGTTAAAAGATTTGTCCAGATTCATGTAGCAAGTGTGCGTCAGTCAGTCAGAACTTGAACCCTTCTTCCTGACTCAGAGACTGGCTCTTTATGTATTACACTATGTTGCCTCTCACAGTTAAACTTACCTGGTTGGTGTATGACACAACCCTCTCTCATTCTCCTTTTATCTCCTTTCATTTATTCCTTGTCATTTGTGTCAGCATTTATACTCTTCTTAATCCTGGAATGTGGATGCCCCCCAAGGGTTTGTCTTGAACCTCTTCTTGTGGTGCAGGGTTTTGGGTCTCATTACTTAGCAATAGAACAGATTGACCTTTTCTGTACTGAAATAAACCAACAAACCAACACAAAGTCCCAACAAATCCCAAAGCAGTGAGAGGACTTGTCATTGGTTTGCATTTTACTTACATCTCAATCTAAACAAATGACTATCGTTCCTTTATGGAAGGTAGGTCAGACGTGGCAAGAGCAGGAACCCCCTCAGCATGTTGGCAGGAGCGTCTGAGGAGGATTTATGAGAAGGCATGAGCAGAGGCACATGAAATGAATGGGTTAAATCTGCATCATTAGAAGCAAGCCTCACATTGATGAGATTACAGATCGATCAAAATATTGTTGAAGGGAATTTGACTACATTTAGATGAGCAATTTCTACATGAATAATGTATTTTTTATGAAAGAAAGTAAGGATAGATACCATTAGTCTCTATCAAAAACTAGAAACCAACAATAAGACAACCGTGTTTAATCCATTAATCCTTTACCTCTGAATCTAAAGGTCAGATGCCATTTAAAAGTCATCATCTCATTTCTTAAGCAACACATGAAACTCTCTAAAATAGGTGAGTGCTCTCAGATCATTTATCTTGGTTTCAAGTGGATGTGGGTTTCCATAATGTTGTACCTAAATGGACTTGTGACCTCATTGATGTAGACATTCCCTCTCTTGATGCTGATAGTGACCCACCTATACATCCTCCTGGGAAGCTTTTGTCCTTGTGCTCCCATAAATTCACCACAGGGAAGTCCTTCTGTGTTCTAGGGGACTCCATTTGTGGTTTTTTTTGACATCACAAGGACACAGAACACATTGGACGTCCATTGGCTAGCCCTCCCTCTATGTGGTCAATCCTTTTTCTTTCTCACTCACACATTCTTAGGATCATAGAATTAGAGCTAGGAGGGACTTTAGAAAGCATCTCATTTCACACATGGGGCAACCGAAGCCCAGAAATGTTTACTTGAAGCTGGATGTTATAGTGTATAGACCACTGGACTTGAAATCAGAAATATGTAAGTTTGAATCCAGCCTCAGTCACTCACCAGCTATATGAAACTGGGAAAGTCATGTAAACTTTGTCAGCCTCAGTTTCCTCACCTGTGAAATGGGAATGACAGCAACAGTTACTGCATAAAGATGTTCGTGAAGTTGAAATGAGATGATGTTAAACCTTAAAGCACGATATCAATGATGGTCATTGAGGGACTTACCCAGGATCATGAGCACAGTGGTGGGATTTGAAACCAGCTCATCAGACTCCAAATCCAAGAATCTTTCCACAGCCTCATGCAACCATTCCTTTGATGACATCTTTTTCTCTGCTTCTTTTTCAACATTCCCTGTTTGTACCTTACTGCTAAAAACAGCTAGATGGTGCTATGGTGCACAAAGTGTTGGCTCTGGAGTCAGAAAGACTCATCTTCGTGAGTTCAAATCTGACCTCAGATTCTTATTAGTTGTATCCCCCGGGAAAGTCACGTGGTCCTGTTTCCCTCAGTTTCCTCATCTGTAAAAATGAGCTGGAGAAAGACATGGCAGACCACTCCAGTATCTTTGCCAGGAAAACCCCAAGTTGGGTCATGAAGAGTCAGACACAACTGAAACAACTGAACAATCACAACTTTTCACAGTCTGCTCATTCTCCCCCTCCCCTGTGCCCTGCCCCCATGCTTTCCATTGTCCTCAAGGTGATATTAACGTTCACCTCCTTGAAGGCCCTAGGGTTCTATGCTTGGTCAGTTATTGCTTGTTGTCCTTGGTTCCCAAAGAGGACCATGCTAGAGTCAAGTTTCAAAACAACACTGGAAGCATGTTGGTATTAAAATGATGAATCTTTATTCTAGGAAGATGTTTGGGTTCCTCAAAACAGAACAAAGAGAAACTGCAATTTCTCAAAGGCAACCCGCCCTTCTTTTTTTCTACTGTTCAGTTTCAAGAGTACAAGATAAGTGTGTGTGTACAAGTGTGTGTACGTGTGCGTATGTGGGCATATATAGTACACACATATACTAGTTGAAGAGATTTATAAGTTGTCCCACCAACAACCCACTGCAGTCTGAAAAGACTCCTTCTTTATCCAATTATTTTTACCTAGGAGACAGATCTCAGGGAGAAGGTTTCTCAGGGTTCCAGGTTTTGATGTGATCCATGCAACAGACAGAAGCCTCTTGAGTCTCTCACCATCCATAGGGAGTCCATAATGCAACTAATACACCAGTAAATAAGAAGCAGACTCACCATAACATTTTTCCTTATTATCTCTTTTGGAAAAACCAACACATAGACCGGTTGCATTTGTTTTACTTATGGGATGGTGCCATGGGGATTTGTGGATTAGAAAGTGACTGATGTGTGAAAGCAAACTGCATCGTTTTTTAAATAAAAAAAAAATAGCAAGTCCTTGACATCTTCAACTAATTAAGGCAGTTAACATTTGTCAGCTTGTATCCAGCTGTCTGCACATTGTCCTCTCAAATATTCCCCTGTCTAGGTACGACCAATAACAGCCTTTCCCATGTGTAAAGCATGTAGGAGCAAATAAAGAGAAATGTCTGTGTTTGGCACTGAAAGTCTAGTGCCTCCCACTCCTTCCGCCCTTATCACCCTCTATGGGCATTCTTTTCCTAGCATGTGATGCATTCTATTTCCGATTTCTTTACCATTCCATTGCACTGGCTGCCCTTTCCGTGCCTAGAAATGGCCTTTCCCCTCCCCTCGGCCTCTCCAAACCTCTGGTTTCATTCAAGATGCAGGTCAAATGCCATTTGCTGCATGATGCCTGTCCTATCCCACCCAGTGCTGGCACCTCCCTATCCAATTACCTCCTGTTTATTTTATGTCTGAAAATGAGATACTCTTTGTAAAACACTTCTGGACAGTTCCTGGCATAGAGTAGGTTCTTTATAAATGCTTATTCTCTTCTCCTATCTCTCTACATCTACCCATCCTTCCCTCTATATATGTATTTATCCATTATCTCTCTAGCCGTCCATCACTCTCTATGTTTATTTATACATTATATGTCTAGTCACTAATCTACTTCCCTACATATCTATCAGTCTATCTGCTCAGAGTACTCATAGACTGTGTTTGTTCTTCATTTTTGAAGAGGACCATGACATCAGGGAAATGATGATGTATTTGCATTTGACTTGATTTGAGGGAGGGAGGGCTGTGCAGCCTCATTTTCTCCTCCAGAGCCATCTGGATCTAGAGTCCAGATATTTATCAGGGTGACTGGATATGGCCCCAGATGCAATGGGATACCCTGGTCCTATCTATCTATCTATCTATCTATCTATCTATCTATCTATCTATCTATCTATCTATCTATCTATATCTCATCTATCTCATCTCCTCCAGTTCCTTGATAGTGGAGACTTTCACTTTTGTCTTTATATCCCCAGTGCCTGGTACATGGTAAATGTTTAATAAATACTTGATTGATAGATTCAAAATTGGAAAGGACCATGGAGAACATATTGCCCTATGCCCTCATTTTGTAGCAGACGAAAGTGAGTCTTAGAGAAGCACAATGAGGGGCAAAAGACTGCACAGCTAGTGAGTGAGACAGAGAGACAGAGATGGACAGAGACAGACACAGGCACAGGCACAGAGAGAGAGACCAAGGCATACAGAGACAGAGAGAGACAAGAGGGAAAAGAGACAGAGAGACAGAGATGGACAGAGACAGACACAGGCACAGGCACAGAGAGAGAGACCAAGGCATACAGAGACAGAGAGAGACAAGAGGGAAAAGAGACAGAGAGACAGAGGGAGGGAGACAAGAAGGCTAGGGGAACCAGAGACAGAGAGGCATGGTGAGTGGAGAGTTGTAAGTTCTCAGCTTCAGTTCTCTTAGCTCTGGCACATGCTCAACAAGTCCCTTCACGTCTTCACAAGGTTCTAGGGCAGAAATATCCAATATGTGGGTCACAACACTCCTGAGTGTGGCAGGAATCAGACTAAAATATAGCTGGGAAGTGTTTAACAAAAGAAATACAAATGCTACCAAACACAGATAATATTACATTTTAAAAGGGAGTCACTATGTCACCTTCAGGGATCCTTACATACGGATCTCCCTTTTCCATTTCAATTTGACACCGCTGCTATAGGTACCCTCTAGGACCTTCAAAGGAGGAGCTGGCCAGCACTAGCAGGAGGAGGCTCTCCACCCCGGAGTTCTCTGTGCCAATGAAATCCCAGACCCAGTTTCTTTCCTTATTTTTCAAAAAGAAGTTTGAGATTATGGTTTTGAGCTAAACATCCTCTGACTCTCCATTACTCAAGCTAACAATTTCCTTGTGAATTTCTGGAGCTCCAGGAAAAACAGGAAGCATAAGTCCTTATCTAGTGAGGCAGAAATAGTTCCCACATCCCCCCTTCCCACCATGACTGCATCTCTGGCCCAAGCAGCCAAACTGTGCTTCACTCTGACATGCTTTGGACTCTTCTCTTGGCTCTAACTGGGAGCCCTTCATGACAGAGCAGCTGTGAGGCTCATCTGTCATTGCCTTTGATACCCCACAGTCTGTATTTCATTAGAGGTAAACTAGAAGCTGACCCCCAGGACATGTACCAAACAAAACAGAATGACTGTTCCTGACCTTGGAAGCACCCACGTCGGTGTCTGTTCCCGGAAACTCTCCAAGTGATCTCTCCAGGCCAGAGTCTCTTATCTGCTCTTTGGGTCTGTTTTATCCTCCTGGGAACTAGGCAGATTCCCTCAGAATGCTGCCCAAATACACTTAGTGACCACATCCTTTGTGGTGACCCTCCAGCTCCAAGTGTTCCCTGTGGGCACCTCCAAGAGTTCCAGTTACCCCCGAGTGGTTGGGTTGTGTAGGTTGGCTCTTGCTGGGCTAGAGATCTGTCTGTCCTCTTAACCATCAGATCTTTTCAGATAGAACAAGTGGCCCCGCTCTGCTGTCATGTAAACCAGTTCATATGCAGGGCAGATCAAGGGAGCTGGGCTGATGTGTCACCAGAAGCCTGTAATTAAGGTCAGGGCTCATGGAGTATTTCATCTAACCTCGGTGCCTGGCAGCAAAGGACTGGGATATGGAGAAGAAACCAAATGCTCTGACTAGCTTGTGTAGGGTCCCGAATGTCCTGCCTTCCCCTCATTCCTGGCCAATAGAAGATCAAGTATCTTGCCTCACCTCCATCTGCCTGGTGTTGGGTCCAGCACAGCTGCTCCAGTTCTGGCATGAATGAGGATCTCTTGGGCTGACACATCGCAGAAGAGAGGTACCAGACAATCGGAAGTGAATCACATATCAACAGGGGAAATTCTGCTGTAATGTCTCTTTTCCTTCCTCGTGGACAATTCCCATCTGTATTGTCCCTTCAGAAGGCTCACAGCATGATCACTGCATCTACTCCAACCTTCTCATTTTACAGTTGAGGAAAGTGAGACCCAGTAAGGTCAGGCAACTCACCCAAGGTCACATAGACTGGAAGTAAGGCCACCAAATGTCAGGTCAAGTCTCGGAGGAATAATGATCTACAGATATGCCAAAGACAGCATACTTCTGGCAAATGACTTTTTAAGACTAAATCAGATAAAGGGAGATCCTCCTTAAGGGCACTGGGATCTAGAGATTCTTTATTTTTATTTTTAAGCAGACCTGTAATTTCATTGATGGTTATGTGATCATATCAGTCTATGAGATCCTGAAAGGAAGAGACTGTCTTTTGCCTTTCTCTGTATTCCTAGTGTTTAGCACAATGCCTAACATATAGTAGGTGCTTAATAAATGTTTATTGGCTGACCGAATAAATGTAGGGGACTCCCAAATAAGGAAACTCCCTCTACCAACACAGCACAACATTATCTCTATGACTTAACTTAGAGACTTCTCTGGGACACCTGCAGGTTAAATGATTTGCCCAAAGTCACACAGCCGCTTATTTCAGAGGTGACACTTGAACTCAGAGTTTGCTAACACTGTTGCTGGCTCTCAGTCTCATTACACTGCCATGTTCAGATGATCAGCACTTAAAGTCAATGAGGCTCTTGTCCCACCTCACACAAAAGGGCTGCTATGATTCTTCCTCTTGCACCTCAATTGTCAGGGCCCTTCCCAATTCAAAATAACCTTAAAATGCATCCATTTTGAGTATACCTCTCTGCAGAAATTGTATTTTCCCTCAGTAGAATATAAACTCTTTGAGGTCAGGACTTTTAGTTTTGCTTTTGTATGACCTTATGGACCATGGCAGCTGGCAGATAGTAGGTATATAACAAATGTTTGTTGAATGAATTAATGGACGGAACAAATGGCTTTTCTCTAAAATCAAACTCAAACTGCTGAGGGAGGGAAAGAAAAAGATAGCAGAGACAGACCAAGCTGCTGCTTCTCCTCCTCCTCCTTGTGCTGCTTATTTTCTCTCTCTTTCTTCCCTCCTTCTCTTTCTTTCTTTTTCTTTTCTCCTCCTCCTCCTCTTCCTCCTTTTTCTTCTCCTCCTTCTCCCCCTCTCTTCCTCCTTCTTTTTCCCCTGTGTGTAGTGAGAGGGGCAGGGGAGAGGTAGGTTGAGATTGCAGGACCATAGAGCTAAAGAAGTAAGAAAACTCAGAAGCCCAGTAAGACTTCTCATTTTACAAATGAAGAAAATGAACCCAAGTGAAGCTCTGAAGGGACATGATCAAGTTCACACAGGTGATGAACATCAGAGGCAGGGTTGGAATTGAAGTCCTGTGACTGAAGTCAATGCAATTCTTCCATGCATGGTGAAAACATCCCATTTATTAAAAATCTATTGTATGCCAAGGCCTGGACCAGGGATTGGAGAGCCAAAGATAAATGAAATCTTCTTTGTTTTCAAGGACATTACATTCTAAGGAGAGGAGGAGAAAACATAGACACATATCATTTTATCCAAAATAAATATATTCAAATGAACTAAAAGGTAAATTTTTCTGAGAGGATGAGGGAGGCATGAACATGGATCAAGTCCTAATATCCCAGTGCTATGAAGCTTTGGCAGCAGCTCACAACAGCTCTTCTTTGGGGAATGGAATGTCAAGTTTATTAGGCATACAGAATTAAAACAGTCACTCAATCTTTTCAGGAAATTCTAGCTCAAAGAGAAATCTGCAAATCACTCTTCACTAGTAATGGTGAATTAGCTGAATCTGAAAACTTTCTAACTTGGAATGCTACCTCCTACACCCACACCCTAGAGTTAAGCAGAGAAGGTAGGTGGACAGGACTAAGGGATGAGAGACAGGAGTCATGCCCACATAATGACAGAAAAACAGGGACAATAAAAGGAGGCTGCCAACATACAGGATAAATACTTAAGGAATTTTGGAGACAATGGTGAAGAAACCATCCCTAAGGCTCCAATTTCAGGTTGTGTGATGACAGAAAGGATCTGTGAAGATATAATGAGCTGAGCCCCTTAAGGACAACAAGTCTTATCCATGTCCAGCCTCTGAGGGGTGTGAGAGACAGTACATGCCCTTATCATTCCTTTCCAAACCAACTGAGGCCATGCCAATTCTTCAATTAAAATTCTTCTTTAAACTATCATGCATCTATGCCAAATATCTCTGATTTATGATCGGATGGATGCTTTATTGGTTTTAATATTATTCTGCTCCTGATCAGTTGTCTTCTGTCAGTCACAAAACCCCTTTATTTCCAATTCTCTTGCAACCACCTCTCCACAAAGTAGAGCATATAGTCCTTTTCCTATATCTACCGAAGTAGGTTGTCCACCATTCATTCTATAGAGTGGAAGGAGGACATGGATCCCTTCTGGGACCTACAAATTACACATTAAACTTGATGAGCCTCGTTTCTCTTTATTGTTTTGATATTGATGAGTCGACATTTTAAAATCTAATTCAATTTTATTCTTCAGCAAATACGTGTATACACACACACATATATTTATGTATATATAATCAGATGTACAGCTTGGTAGCAGGAGAGATGAAGAAGAACATGACTCAGTTCTAACTCTCAAGGAATTTCCATTCTGCTGAGTGAATATGTGAGAAACAGCTCTTATGCAAATGATGATGATCATAACGATAGCTAGCATTTACATAGCACTTTAAGGTTTGCAAAATGGTTTACAAAGTTTATCTCAATTTCTCTTCAGATAAGTGCCTAAAGGTACATTTAATGAGCAAGATCAACCACAACCAGGGAAATAAGATAAAACGTTCCAGAAGAGGGAAGTCCCAGGTCTAGAAGTTGGCCTAGTCAATTTATGGTCCATTTTATTTCATCAAGATTAAAATTCCAATTTATGTCAATGGTGGGATGAGAAGTTCTTGGGAATAAAATTCTGAGGACATAAGAAAAAGCAGTCTAGATGAGGGAGATTTTTAAAGAATGATATGAAAACACATTAAGCTTAGGTTTAAACAAGGATGTAGGGAAGATGGAATCTAGAAGAGGAAAAAGAGAATGAGTAAAGGGTAGAGGATAACACTGTCCTATACAAATAACGCCAGAAGTGCTTAAAGCTCAAGATCCATTAGAGCTGGTAAGGCAAACTGATGATAAGAAAAATGATTTTTTAAATGTTTATTTTTGAAAAAGTGGAAAGATCAGAAGATCAAGGTAAATGAGACAACGCAATAGAGTGTTGGCACTTTTAGTCAAGGGAGTGAAAGCCCTGAGAAACAGTATTAATTTATCTCAAAGGATTAAGGATCCTTCCTGGGTAAGTACCAAAGTGCAGACCAAGAGAGCAGTGACCACATCTCTCCCTAGATCACACTAGAAGAAAAGCACTGAAAACTTCCAAGTTTCCCAAAACTAGCTTTGAAAACAACAATGTGAAAAAGCTTGATGCTTGAGATAGAGCCCTTTCACCCACACTGGGAACAGAGCCCAACGTTAACATAAAGTTCCAAATCACAAAGAAAACATGAAAGTGAGGAAATAACAAAAAACAAATCTGTCCATAAAATTCTATTATGTTTGCTAGAAAAATCAAGAAACAAGAGAAGACAATGAAGTCAAGGACATTACATTCTAGGGGCAAGGTGAGAAAACATAGGCACATATAATTTTATTCAAAATAAATATATTAAAATGAAATAAAAAGAAGTTTTGAGGGGATGAGGGAAGCATAAACATCATCACATCCTAATATCCCAGAGCTATGGAAATTTGGTAACAGCTTACACCAGCTCTTCTTTGGGGGAAAAATGTGAATCAGGCACAAGTCCAACAAAAATTCCTGGAAGAGCTAAAAAATTACTTTTGAAACTAAATAAGAGTGGTAGAGAAAAAAATATAGGTAAAGACATTAAAGCAAAGGAAGAAAATTTTGAAAAGACAATGAACAGTTTGGTAAAAGAAGTACAAAAATACTGAAGAAAAAAATATCATAAAAAACCAGAATTGGCCAAATGTAAAAAGAGGCACAAAAGTTCACCAAAGAAAATAATTCCATAAAAATTGAAATTGGCAAATGGAAGGTAATGATTCTATGGGATTTCAAAAAAAAATAGACAAATCATTCAAAATGTTCAAAAGAATAAAACGTAGAATAAAATATGAAATATCTCATTAAAAAAACAACTAAGCTGGAAGATAGATTGAAGGAAAGATTTCCAAATTTATTTTAAGAATTATTGGATTACTTGAAAGTCATGTTAAAAAAAAAAGAGCCTAGGCATCGTATTTTAAGAAATTATCAAGAAAACTTTCCCTGATCTCTTAAAACCAAAGGATACAATAGGAATTGAAAGAATCTACATATCACCATTCCAAAATGAAAATTCCCAGGAGTGTTATAGTCATATTCCAGAGTTCCCACATCAAAGAGAAAATACTTCAAGTACAAAAAAACTATTCAAGTACTGTGGAGTCACAGTCAGTAACACAAAAGATTTAGCAGCTACCACCTTAAAGGAGGAGAAATCTTGAGATATGACATTCCAGAAGGGAAAAAAGAGTTGGAATAACAACCAAGAAGAACCTACCAAGTCAAACTGACCATAATCTTTCAGGGAAAAAACATGTATTTAATGAAATAGAAAACTTTGGAGCATTTTTCATGAAAAGACTGGTGCTGAATAGAAAGTGTGGCTTTCAACTAAACGGCTCAAGAGAAATATAAAAAGATAAATTTGAAGTAGAAATTATAAAGGGCTCAACAAAGTTAAACTATTTACTTTTTAATACATGTATTAAATACATGTATTTCCTGAGATATTTTTCTCCATAGAAAGAGAATGTGGGAATGAGTCAATTCTGTTGAGATAATGTAAAAAAAAAAAGGAAAGTGAGAAAGAGTGATTCCCTAGGAGAAGGAAGAAAAGAAGAATGGAAACAATTGTCACACATAAAAGAATCATTCAAGGAAGAGCTTTTACTTTGAAGGAGAGAATGGCAGTGGGGTTGGCAGTGGGCAGGCAATGCTTGAGTCTCACTCACATTTAAATTGATTCAAAAAGGTGATATACACTCAATAAGTAATATAAATCTATTTGACTCAACAGGGAAGTAGGAGGGGAAGAGGATGAGAAAGCAGGGGCTGATGAAAGGGAGAGTAGATAAGAGAAAGCAAGGTCAGAAGCAAAACAGACATTAGAGGATGGGCAGGATAAAAAGAGAAAAGGTTAAACAGAAGAAAATAGGATGGAGTTAGTAGTAACTGCAAATGTCAATGGGATGAATTTACCTATAAAATGGAAGTAGATAGCAGAATGGATTAAAAACCAGAATGCAACAATATGTTATTTGTAAGAAATATACTTGAAGCAGGGAGGTATACACAGAGTTAAAATAAGGAGCTGGAGCAGAATCTATTATGCTTCCCCCAAAAGTAAAAAAGGTAGGGGTAGCAATCATTATCTCTGACAAAGCAAAGGCAAAAATAGACCTAATTAAAAGGGAGAAGCAAGGAAACTACATCTTGCTACAAGACTTCATAGACAATAAAGTGTTATCAATGCAAAACATATATTCACTAAGTGCCATAGCATCTAAATTCTTAATGGAAGAGTTAATTGAATAACAAGAGGAAATAGACATTAAACCATACTGGGGGGAGAAACCTGAACTTTCCCTTCTCAGTGCCAGATAAATCTAGCCATAAAATAAATTTTAAAAGAAGTCAAGTAGATAAATAGAATCCTAGAAAAAACTAGATATGGTAAACCTCTGGAGAAGACTGAATGCAAGTAGAAAGGAGTATTCCTTTTCTCAGCTGGACGTGGGACCTTTACAAAAATCAATCATATATGAAGACACAAAACCTCTACAACCAAATACAAATATGAAAAAGTAGAATATTAAATGCATTCTTTTCAGACCACATATTTAATAGAGGCCTATGGAAGCATAGATTAAAAAACTAAATGATCTAATCCTAAATAATGAATGTGTCAAAGAACAAATCATAGAAATAATTTTATTAAAGAGAATGACAATAATTAGACAAAAATTTGTGGGATATAGCCAAAACTGTACTTTTGGGAAAATTTACATCTCTAAATATATACACCAATGAAAGTGAAGAAAAGTCAGTTATCTAAAAAACAAAACTAGGAAAAGGACAAATAAAAAATCTCCAATTAAATACCAAAATAGAAATCCTGAAAATCAAAAGACATTAAAAACATTGATAGCTAAAAAAATACACACATTGAATTAATAAATAAAGCTAGGAACTGGTTTTAGGAAAATAATAATAGAGATAAACCATTGATTAATTTAATTTAGGAAAAAGAAAGAAGAAAATAAAATTATTCATAAATGAAAAGGACAAATATAACACCAATGAAGATGAAATTAAAGCAGTTATTAAGAATTATTTTCCCCAGTTATATGTCAGTAAAATGGAAAATCTAAGTGAAATGAATGAATATTTACAAAAATAATAGATAAACTTCCCAAATTAACAAAAAAGGAAACAGAATACTTAAATAACTCTATCATAGAAAACTAAATTGAACAAGTCTGCAATGATTTACCTAAGGAACCAGGACCAAATACATTTACACATGAATCATGCCAAATATTTGAGGAACAATTAATCCCAATACTATATAAATTATTTGAAAAAAAATTGATAAAGAAGGAGTCTTACCAAATTCCTTTTATGACATAAATATGGTTTTGATTATTAAACAAGGGAGAACAAAAACAGAAAAAAAAACACTCTGGACCAATTTCTTTAATCAATATTGATGCAAAAATTTTAAATAAAGTACTAGCAAGGAGGTTACAGAAAAATATCACAAAGATTATACACTATTAAAAAATTATACATTATTATCAGGTGGGATTTATACCAGGGATGCAGGAAATATTGGAAATATTAGGAAATACTGAAATATAATTGACTATATTAATAACAATAATAATGAAATTCATTTGACCATATCAATAGGTGCAGAAAAAGCCTCTGACAAAATAGAACACAAATTCCTATTAAAAAACATGAGAAAGCAAAGGAATCAATGGAGCTTTTCTTAAAATCAGTACTATCTTTCTAAAACCAACAACAAGCATTGTCTGTGACAAGTATAAACTTGAACCCATCCCAGTAAGATCAAGAGTGAAGCAAGGATGTCCTTTATCACCACTATTATTCAACATAGTACTAGATATACTAGTTATAGCAATAAGACAAGAAAAATAAATTGAAGGAATAAAAATAAGTGGTGAGAAAACCAAATTCTCGTTGCTTGCAAATAATAGGACGGTATAAGTAGAGAACCCTCTAGAATCAATTAAAAAACTGGCCAAAACAATTAACAACCCTGAGGTATTATATCATACCTATCAGGTTGGCTAACATGACAGAAAAGGAAAATGACAAATAATGGAGAGAATGTGGAAAAAATGGAATACTAGTGCTCTGTTGTTGGCATTGTGAACTAGTCCATCCATTCTGGAATTATGACCAAAGGATAGTAAAACTCTGAGTACTTTTGACTCAATAACACTGCTACTAGGGCTGTTTCCTAAAGACCAAAAGAAGGGGAAAAGGACCTATGTGTATAAAAATATTTTAGCACCTCTTTTTGTCGTGGCAAAGAATAGGAAATTGGAAGGATACCTATCCATTAGGGAAAAGCTAAACAAGTTGTGGTATCTGATTGTGATGGAATACTATGCATACATACCTACGTACATACATGTATATGTATGTTATGTATATTTCTTATAGCATTTATATTAATATAAATGCTAGAACAAATGACAAGCAGGTTAGTTTCAGAAAAACCTGAGAAGACTAATATGAGTTCTTACGAAGTGAAGTGAGCAGAACCAGGAGAACACTGTATACAGTAACAGCACTATTGTAGCAAAGATTGACTGTGAATGACTTAGCTACTTTGATCAAGACAATAATCCAAGCCAATTCCAAAGGATCCATGATGAAAAATGCCATCCACTGTAGGAAAGAGAATTGATTAGATATGAATGCAAATTGAAATGTACTTTAAAAAAAAACCCTTTATTTTAATTGTTTTATTTTGTTAGCATTTTATTTTGTGACTTGGCTAATATGGAAATATATTTTGTATGACCTCACATGGTAAAATCAAATGTGGGTGTATCAACTGTTCAGGGAGGACTAGCATCTCTGGCATGAGGGCTTGCTGAGCCTTTTACAGGGTTTCTCATTCATGTTTGGTGTCCACCTTTCACCCAACTCTCACCTGTGGTGAATGAAGCTGTAGCATGGGCTGTGGCCAATCTCCAGCAAAAGTTGTCTCAGCAAACAGGCTAAATCACATTGAAAGTAACCCTCAGTGTGAGTTTGTAAACTTCACCAGCTTGTGAAGAATTCCCCTGGAGGTGTGGACAGATTAGAAAATTTCATTCCAATGCCCATGCAGGTGCCTGAAGCAAGTATTGTGGAGTGCTTAGAGCTTGCTTAGGTATCAAAGATACCAAGGTCATCTACTGCATCCTAGACCACCATCAGTTGTCAGGACTTTTGTCATGCCACTGGACTTTGATGCTTCTGGAAGAGTGAGTGGGGCTGACAACTTTATGCAACTCTGCCTTACTTAAGTCTAACTCATGGCAAGTCAAGACATCACCCCAGGATGTCACCAGTCCTCTGAAAATGGAGGATGACCAACAGTCTGATGTCCCTCATTTTGCCCTCCATGAAACTGAGGAGGTCCATGAAGGTTAAATGATTCATTCAAGGTTACATAGTCGGTAGGAATATATTCCTAACTTGTGGGAGCCTCCTCCATGTCCTCCCACAAGTTTGGTATGGTCTCCTCTTAACTGCTGGTAACATCTGCCCAGTTCAACATTATCAATGGGATCCTTTAACTGGACTCTAGAAATGTGAGGCAAGGGATTACTGAAGGTCTTGGGGGAAGATGTCATGGTTCCTCGCCCAAGCAGCTGTGCGTCTGTGCCAAACCCTGGTGAGTGCTATTCTTCTGTCCTTCCTGTGTGCTTCCTGGAGAACGAAATTTCAGCCAAAAAATCAAGGGAATTTTTTTCTTTCTGCTTTTACAAATGCTTCATTGAGAGTTGTTGTTACAGGCTGAGCCATCCAAGTCCAAAGCCTGAGACTGAAACAAAAATGTATTCCTTGGGAACAGCATGTTCAACAATGTGTTTTCAATTCTTTCACTGACCACCTGCATCTTGGTGGGGAGGAAAAGGGAGGATGAAGAGTAGGGAGGGACAGATTTTGGGTTGTAGCGGGGTCTGTGCATTCCATGGAAGGGTGGGGAGAAAAAAGCCCCTTACCACGAATAGTGGGAGGGCTTGTGTAGAAGACCTTTGTCCTGGGATTTCTTGTTAATAGGAGGGTGTGTGTGTGTGTGTGTGTGTGTGTGTGTGTGTGTGTGTGTGTGTGTGTGTGTGTGTGTGTGTGTGTGTGTACAGCAAGCAGGGAGCACAGAAAGGAGATACCAGGCAGGATGCAGAATAGTAGGAGCAGTTGAGAGCTTAGGAAATCATGAGAGATAGATTTCAAGAAAGGAATCAATGATAAAAGCTATGGACTCAGATGACTGGACATAAAAGTATGAACCAGCAACAAGCAAGAAAGAGTGGTGACCCAAAGCAAGGGTGTTAACTTACTTCCCTGAAACCTTGAGGGATGATCTCCATAACTGGACAAACACTGGCTGTGAAATCAGCAAGATGTGAATTTGAATCTTTCCACGTGAGAACTGGGGGTCTGCTCGGCTCCCCAGGCATTCTCTGACTGGAGGCTGAACTTTGAGATTCAGATATATCTGCATACTGCCATGGAATGAACAGTGATTCTGGGCTTGGAAGAGCCGAGTTCAAACCCCATCTCTGAAACTCACTACCTATGTGATAGTGAGTGAGCCACTTAACCTTAGTTTTCTCATTTGCGAAACAGTAAGGTTGGGTCTCTGAGGTTCCTTCTCGTCCTAAATCTAGGTAGAGAAAAGGAAAAGAAACAAGCATTTATTAAGAGTCAAGTATGTGCCCAGGAACTGTGCCAACCACTTTCAAATATAATCTCATTTGGTTGTCACAACTCTGTGAGGCAGGTGGTATTATTATCACCATTTTGTACTAGAAGAAACTGAGGCAGGCAAAGATCAAATGACTAATTAAAGGTTACACAGCTAGCAAGCATCTCAGCTGATTTTAAACTCATATCTTCCTGAATTGTGCCACCCAACTAATCATATGGTCAACGTCAATTAAATATGTGTTAGTGCTAAGAGTTCCCGATACTAATGAAATAATGTTTCCATATTTGAAAAAAAGTATATTACTAGGTTAGGTAAATGAATAATAGTAACTGATCTCTTAAAAGAGTGCTTCAGTATTTGAAGAACAGTTCTTGAACATCATCATATTCTTTCCTTGCTATCTCTATTAGTATTTTATTCACCTAAGAGATGATAAACCCCCTGAGGACTGTGTCTTATCTCAGCTGTGTGTGAGGCAGCCTCAGTATGGCAGTGGATTGAGTCGGGGAAACCTTAGTCCAATCCTGACTCAGACATTCACTAGCTGTGTAGCCTGGTAAGTCGCTCAAACTCTTTTCTCCCTCCAGCTTCCTCATGTATAAGATGCAGAGAGTCATAGCACCTACCTACCAAGGTTGTGGTGAGGATCAAATGAGGTAATACGTGTACGGTGCTTTTACACCCCTTAAAGTGCTACATAAATGTGAGATGTTTCTGTTATTATTACATCTTCCACGATCTGTAGGATAGAACTCACAAGCATAGACATGAGTGAGTAAGTAAATGAATGAATCAAGCACAAAGATCCTTCTTCCAGTTCTCAATCCCTCTCTTCCAAATCCCTGACAGCTTTGCGAATGTGGCTTTCATAGGACTTCTTTCTTTTTTTTTCACTTACCCTATCCTATGCATGGCAGGTACAAATGCAGTAGCCACCTTACCCCTCCACTTTCCTACCTCAAAAAAAGAGATTTTGCTGCTGAGGCCAGAGACCCTCATTTGTGGCGTAGCCCTGGCTTGCCAACAGTAATATTTGGGTCAGGCTTTCATGGCGCACCAATGATGATCGATGCAATCTCTTCATCTGTCTTCGCTTCAATCTGACCTCACTGAGTACTTCTGGGTAGGCTATATCATATATTAATGGTGCTCTCTCAATAATATATGAGCTGAGTCTCTCATTTTAATTAAAATCAACATGGAATGCCTTTCTCTTGAAGAAAAAAAATGTAGGAAGGAAGTCTACTATTTTTCTTCTGCTCTCTTTAAAACTAGGGAATAAGTCTAGGGGTTGACGGATCTTGGTTTCATCCAAGTGGCCTCTGCTGAGCCTTCTCACTCATACTCCATGATTCTGTTAGTTTTTCTCCACCTGCAGTTTAACCTTCCTGCTGTCCAATAGAATGTGAAAAAAAAAAGCCATGTTCCCATATATTTTTACTCAGCTTGAATGCTTTCTTCTTTAAAAATTGGAGATCAACGTGAAGATGTTGCTTTTTCCACCCCCAGTTTCTGGCTGGGGGCCAAAGTATATCCCAAGACAGCCTGCTGCTGCTGTGTTTCTGGCAGGGAGACAGATGTCCTGGGAGGCTCCCAAGGCAGTCAGTCTTTTGTGAGCTGTCCAAATCCGGCTTTGGAGATGAAAGAGGTTGGGACTTTGTGGAGGCCAATGGTCTAATTAATTCTTAGAGTTTCAGATAAATCCAAAACTCCCAGTACGAGAGGCACAATATTGGAAGTACTGCTACGTAACAAGGAACATGGTGTAGTTTGGGGATGCTGTTGGAATCTTCTGCTTCCAATATCTCATAATGTAACTCATGGGCTCATAGACACCAAGCAGAAAGATGCTTCAGAGGTCATTTTGCACAACAGTCTCATTTTCTATGTGAGAAAACTGAGGCTGACAAATGAGGCAACTTGACTAAGGCCGCACAGAGTATTAAATAAAATGAGGTTTTAAAGCCAGTGTAACAAAATGTATCCAGACCTTCTTCCAGATTCTAGCCTTTCTGCTCTATCATAGCATCCTCTGTGATCTGTCTTACAAAGGGGACCAAATGATAAAATCTCACTAAGAAGAAGAATAACAAAGTCCTTGAACAGTGTGATTTCTGGAGAAGCAAAGTAGTAATTAAAGGTATGACATGCTGACTTAAGAGATCTACATGTACAAAGGCTCCAAAGCAGGGGTGGGGGCCCTCTAGGTCCTCAAGTGTGGCCTTTTGACTGAATCTGAACTTTACAGAATAAATCTCCTTAATAAAAGAATTTGTTCTATAAAACCTGGCACCTTTTAAAATCCTGCCCAGGGTCATTTGTCCATAAGCATAACAAATTGGGAATGGCTTAGATAGCAAACTCTGCCTTTACCAATCCATATCCAGGCATTATTATATTAAGAAGACCTGGGTAGACTAGCATGCCCTGGAATTGGACTTAATGTCTTTACATTTTCTTCAAGATGTGGATAGAACTTAAAAAAAAATGGGAGGGCTGGCTCACACAGTGGGTGAATAGGAACTCCTTCCCCCCCAAATTCTTGACAAGCTAGCACTGGGCTGAATCTGTTAAGATGAAATTCAATGGACATGTATTTCAAGTTTTACACTTGGGTTTAAAAATCACCTGTGTGAGTAAAATGAGGGAGAAGGATGATTTAATGAAAACATTTGAAAAAGATCCAAAGTTTTAGTGGTCTGCAAGTTTGATACAGTTGAGTTGTGTAATATGGAGGCCAAGGATACTCATGTGATATTGGTCTGTTTCAAGAGGCACAGCTTGCAGGAGTAAGGAAGCAGATGCTCCATCTACTCCCTGATCTGACCTGAAATATTCCCTTCAGTTCTGGGCATCATGGTTTAGGAAGGATATTGATAAATTAGAGATAAATTCAGAGCAGGGCAACCAGGATGGAGAAGTGTCCAGATCCATGTTATCTGAGGATCAATCATAAGGACTAGGAATGTTCCTACTGGAGAAGAGAATAGTGGCAGGGAGACAAGATAGCTGTGTTTAAGTGTTAATAGAACTATTATAGGTGTAGAGAGACTATATGTCAGACAACTTTAGGGCCTAAGAGCAAATAAAATGAATATTCAAGGTTCTAGACCCCTGATTTCTTGGTGTACACAGCTGTTAATGTTTAACTTTTACCAATTTGCAGCTTCCAGTCTTTCATTTTGAAATGTGATCCTTTGAGAGTTCACTTGAGGAGTGAGATGTTAGGTGACCAACCCAGGGGCATGCAGCCACTGTCTGTCAGAAATGCAATGATGATGATGATGGTGGTAGTGCTGGTGATGTTGATGATGACGAGTACTTATGTGATGTTTAGATTTGCAAAGTATTTTATAAATATTCTCATTTTATCCTCACAGCAACCAGATCTCGCCCTAATTATAATGATCTGCCTCAAAGGGTAGAGGATTCTACCTCTTTTGAGGCCTTTGGTCAAGGTTGGACAAACTCTTGTCAGCTATGTCATAGTGGGAATGCCTCTTAGAGATGAGTTGAATTAGATGGCCACTGATGTCCCTCCCCAGCCTCAAACTCTGTGATTCTAATAGCCTTTGGCATCAGTAGCCATCAGTCATTTCTGACTCCCCATAACCCCATTCGGGGTTTTCTTGACAAAGATACTGGAGTGGTTTGTCATTTCCTTTTCCAACACATTTTACAGATGAGGGAACTGAGACAACCAGGTTATGTGACTATACCTGGGTCACACAGCTAGTAAGTGTCCGAGACCAGATTTGAACTTAGCAAGATGCATCTTCCAGATTCCAGTCCTGGAACACTTTCTTTCTCTGATACCTAGCTGCCCTAGGACTTTCAGTATACTGAACCGATGTGTGATAAATTGGAAATAATCTCAGGAGAAAGGTATGAACAGAAAGTCTTCTTAAAGAAGATGGGACTTTACCTCAGACTTGAAAAATGTCAGGAAGCTAGGAGGTGGAGATGAGGGGGGAAAACATTCCAGGCACAAGAGATAACCATAGAAAATGCTCAGGCTCAGTGCTCAGAAGCAAGCACTTCCTATCCATTATAGGTATTGAATTATGAGTTAATCATCAAGGAAAATCATGAATTGATCAACTGCTTTTGGCTGATATTATTCTCAAGTTTTATAAGTGATCCAACATATTCCAACAATATATCCAATAATATCTTACATACTGGACTTTGCTTATCCTCTTTACTTTTTTCTTTTCCATCTTCCATTAATTTCTTTTTAAAAAATCAGAGCATCCACTTCAGTATCTTTAACTAGCTCCTCTTTTTCATTCTGACAGAATAATTTTTGTTTAGTCTTTAAAATTTCATTTTTGAGAGTTTCATATCTCTCCTTTTGGACCCTTGCCCCTGTATGACCTCAGACTACTGCATCAAACCCATTCTTTTTCTGAATCCTTTTAAAACTTCTCTAGCCAAATCTAGGGCCTGTCAGACTATCAATTAACAAACATTTATTAAGCTCCTAGTATGTGCCAAGCATCATGCTAGGTAATGGGGACACAAGTATGAAAATATAGCATTTCTTGCCTCTAGAAACATTCTAATGTGGGACCCTCCAAGTGCATGTAAAACATTATGCAATGTAAACCTAAAATAAATAAATGCCAACAGAATTACAAAGTTCTTAAATGCAAGTTGGTTTGGGAGGGAGGGCAGAAATAGTTGTGGGGAAGCATCAGGAAAGGCTTCCTAGTGAAGATGGTGCCAGAGCTATCTCATTTCTCTCTCAAACTTTATGCTGGGCTTCATTGTCCCCAAGTGTCCTTTGGCTTTTTCTTCCTCCTGGGTGGCCAGAATAAGGTCCAGAATTCCCTAAACACTTCACCCACTTTCTGAGGCATGAAATTACCATTAAGGAAAGTCATGAATTTAGCAGTTACTTTTGGCAGAGATTTTCCTCAGCACTTATTGTCCCAAGCGCCATCACCTACTGAGTGCTTGATAAATGCCTGTTAATGGTTTCATTGATTGATTGGTTGATCAGCAGACATCTGAATCATTAAAGTGCCTTATCACTGTGATATCCATCGATGCCAACTCTGTGAATCATCTCTTAAATTCTTCATCTACTTTCTCCTCGATGGCTTCTAGAATGATGTAACTTCTGCTTTCCACTCTGTGTATCCTCATCCAAATGTTGTCAACCACATTTCTCCCCATGGTGGGATGAATTTCCTCACATGAGTATATGTTCCTCTTTAAAAGTGTTTTTTTTAATTTTAAACTTAAATACACAATAAGAAGAAATATGAACTTAAATACAAAATAAGAGAAGGAAAAGGAAAGCATTGCCATGTGCACAGCGGGACATGAGAGAGGATTCAAAATATCCAGCAATAAATTTCTACTTCAAGAAAGCCTGCGTAATAAACACTACACATTGTGTTCAGAGCTGTCCATCTTTCCTTTCCTTCCTTGTAAGTTTTCTTTTGTTCTCTGCTTTTCTTTTTATGTCCTTGTTCCCCCTCCCTCAGAGTATATGTCCTTAATATATAAAACTCCTCTAACTCGTTGTATCTCTTCTGTCTCTTTTGAATAAGACATGCCCGTCCACACCCAAATGTCAGGTCTGAGGTCCACCTCCCCTTTCCATGTGTCTCTTCCTTCTTTCACTTGTCTTTCTATTTCATTCCCTTCATTGGATACATCCTGCACCTCCATACCACTTCCTGTCCTCTCAGACATCATTTCCACGAAGGTCTTCTAGTCCTCTGTCCTTTCATTCTTTCATTGTCCCTTACTTTTTTATGGTACCACATTTGTCTGACCTTTGTGGTCAGTTTGTCCCCTTTGCTTAAAGCCTTCTTTCCTTAAAATTGTGAGGTGCCAGATCAAGACTTTTTAATGATATTGCCCTCCATTCTTTGCCAAGAGGCCAGCATTATAATTTTTAAGCAATGGTTCAGAAATTCAAATCCATCTGCCAAACATCACCCACAGAGACAGTTTTTCACTTCTCAGATTTTCTTTTGTGTTCCCAAGGTCACAGAGCTGCAAGTATGTTGTCCAATAGATAGAGAAGTGGCCATGGAGACAGGAAGACCCAAATGAAAGTCAAGCCAGAGATGATTACTAGCTCTGTGTCCCTGGACACTTAATTTCTGTTTGCCTCAGTTTTTTTCATTTATAAAATGGTGATTATAATAGAACATACTTCCCAGGGTGTTTGTGAGAACCCAATGAGAACATTTTGAAAACCTTAAAATGATATATAAATGCCAGTTATTATGATTATCTTAAGTTTGTTCTGCTCAGAATTTCATGTTCCTTCTCAGGAGATGCTCTGTCCCGTCATGGATTATTAGATGGAATATGGTGTATGGATTACTTGAATGAGGAATAATTTTAATATAGTTTCATTTCCTGAGAGTGATGGTCAGGGATATGTGTGTATGTGTGTGTGTGTATGTGTGTGTATGTGTGTATGTGTATGTGTGTGGGTATGTGTGTGGGTATGTGTGTGGGTATGTGCTTCTACTGCCATTAGGCTGACTCAGGACATATGACTTTGACCAAATGAAACAAGATTGACCTGGTTTCTTTGCCTTTAGTTAGTTTTCTGATGGTTGAGTGACAGATTTCATGCTAAATACCTATTCCATTACTCTTTTGGTTTTGTTTTATTTTGTCTTTAATTCTGTGGTTTTTAAGAAGAGATATTGCTTCAAGCCACGGGCAGCTAGGTGACACAATGAGCAGAGTGCCAGGCCTGGAGTCAGGAAGACTCATCTTCCTCAGTTCAAATCTGGCCTCAGACGCTAGCTGTGTGACCCTGAGCAAACCACTTAACCCTGTTTGCCTCACTTTCCTCATCTGTAAAATGAGCTGGAGAAGGAAATGGCAGACCTCTCCAGTATCTTTTCCAAGAAAACCCCAAACAGGGTCACAAAATGTCAGACATGACTGATATTAGCAAACAACAACAAATTGCCTTAAAGTTGAAAGGTTGAATTGTTTAAAGAGTATACTTCAGTGACTATGAGGGATGTTGCTGTGACTGTTGGTGTGGGGAAGTCAAATGTCTCAAGAATCATTCAACCCAACAGTGAAACTGGATTAGCTCCACGGAAAGTCAAAGTGTGGTAAAAAAAAGAAACCAATGCTAATAATTGGCAAACTATTGAAGGGAAACAAAATTAATCATTAGAAAATGAGCAAAGCCCTCAGAGAGACCTGGCAGATGGAGGGGTTGTTACTGATTTTTCTACAGTGAATTATGAAATTAGTGAAACTGGAAGAACAAGAAAACCAGTTTTATAAATTTGATTTAAAAAATGGTCATTAATCATTGCTATGAAGAGAAAGTACTTGTCAGAGACATGATAATACAAAGACTGGAGCATTAAATATTGGAAAAAGGTGATTTCTACTGATGGAATTCACTTTTTCATTTAAGCTTATATCTCAATTGCTGTTAGAAAAAAATTCCAGTAGGCTGGGTTGATCTGGGCATCTTCATCATGCCATAAACCATTCACTCCATTTTCTTTACTTTCATTGTGCCAAGAATTCTTGTTCTCTTGAGGATGATAGCTTCTAACAAACACATCGATATCCTAAGAAGTGGGATTATTTAAAAATTAATGAAATTTTGAGAAGAAGATAGAATATAACAAGACATTGGACTGTGCTACACATCATGAAAAGTTAAGAAATGAAACAGAACATGTTTCAACGGCCTGGAAACTTAGCTGATTTCAACCATATCAGAAACCTTTGGGGATAATAGAAATTAGCCTTGGAGAAAAAGGGCTGTTCATCAGAGGAGTGCTTAACATCCAATGTGATGTCTGATTTCATGATGAATGATTAAAGAATATGAGTCAAAACATTGTGAACACAACACAAATTATGCAGTGGAAATGGTTGCAGGAAAGAGCCATATTGCATTTAAAAAGTTTGTTTTTAAAGATGTAGAAAGATGTAAGGTTTATTGTGTAAACTGATAGTTTTAATTTTCTGTCATCCCAGTTGCACTGCATATTTTTTCAGGCAAGAATTGTCAGGTCCAGCTCACAGGTGGATCTCTATCACATTACTGACATGGATGTTTCTGTGGTCTATGTCAGCTCATAATTGCTGCTTCCTTCCTCCTCAGAAGGGAGCCACCCATTACCACTACCTACTTCCTTTGATCACTATTGCACACTCCTCAAGCAGTGACATCTATTAATCATCTTTCTTTGAAGCCCATGATACTACTTCTCTCAAAGATGTTTCAAGTTACTCCAGCATAGGTAAAAAACAAACAAGAATATCCTGATAGATGAAGTTCTCCATCTTCCTTGACAACTCTCACGTGTTCAATGAGTGTGGGTGTAATTGTTCCAAACATGGACTTCCATGTTAAAATATGTATAACAACATTTTTCCTGTCAGTTGAAAGTGCCTTATATTTACCAATGATTATGAAATCATGAAGAATGTGATACGATAACCACCCTGATAAGGAAAACAGAAATTAGGGTGAGGCAATCAGGGTTTTATACCAAGTGTCTGATATCCCATTCCCCCAGAAATTCCCTTGTACTCTAAGACCCTCCTCTAATCCTACAACAGGGTTTTCTGCATCCGTACTCTTGCCCATCCCTGTGCTACTACTACTAATAGTGTTGACACTATGGAAAATCTCTTTTGTACTCATTGGTGGCACCACTACACTTACAGTGTATTATTCTTTTGTCATGAAGACAGAGAATATGGCTACTGTTACACCTTCCCCTACAGCCGGTCCTTTGCTGAAAACAACACACTTTTGAAGGCTATGGGCAAACGGACATATTGGTGCATTGTTGGTGGAGCTGTTTTGAATTTGAATATTCAAATATTCTGAAAATCAATTTGGAATAATGCACAAGGTGTTACTAAATGGTATGTGACCCAGCAAATGCATTACTAAGCCTATGTCCCAAAGAGATAAAAAGAAAAAAAAGAAGAAATCCCATATGTGAAGAAGTATTTATAGTAGCTTTTTTGGGGAGTGGTAAAAAAAAGTCCAGAAGTTGAGTGAGAGCCCATAAGTTGGAGAATGATTGAGTAAGTTATGTTATATAAAATAATAAGTGATAAAAAGAACAATTACAGTGAAACCCAAGAAGATTTGTGTGGAACAGAGTGGAATGGGCAGACTGAGAGCAATTTATACAAGAACATCCATATAATATTATTCAAATGAATTCTTTTGGAAGACTTAAGAACGTTGACCATCTCAATGATCCACCATATTCCAGAGGATTGGAAAAGAACAATGCCCTCCTCATGACAAAAAGATGAACTAATGTGCAGATGAAGAAAAATATTTACTGGCTTGACTGTGCTTTTCTGATACAGGGGATCTGTAGACAGTTAGGTGGCACAGGGAACAGAGCTCTGCATCTGTAGTCAGGAAGTCCTGAGTTCAAATCCTGCCTCAGATCCTTACTATCTGTGTGACCTAGGTAAGTCATCTAATGTCTGCTGGCCTCAGTTTCCTCATCTGTAAAATGGGGATAACAGCACTTCTTTCTGGGATTATTGTAGGGATCAAGTGAGAGAATATTTCTAAAGTTCCTGGCACATAGTAAGTGCTTTATAAATATGAATGATGATTTTATCTGATGACACTTATCATGGTGCCTAGAACATAATGAGCTATATATATATATATAGTCTATTATTATTATCTGACAAGGTCTATATATTAGCTATTGTTATTCTTATCTGAATTTCTTTGGAGGAAAAAGTAAATGCTTAATAATTCAAAAGAAAAAAAATAAAAATGGTATCCTGAGGTCCTCCTATACTAGAGATGAACACCAGGACCAGCCCTGCCCTGCTCCCTTCTCTGGCATTTCCTCCCAGTGATTGCTTCATGGTGTCCAGGTTGAGGGGGTCTCTGTCCCCTTTTTTCCCAAAGGGTGGCTCCCACACATACACACACTGAGGTCTTATGTTCCACGGTCTAAGATCTAGCTCCAAGCTCTCTGTAGTAAGAATCTCTACCACACCACACTTGCTCCAAGAAGCAATACTACTGCCCACATATCAACTTGGACTGGTGGCTTGAAGTTTCTTTTGTGAATAAGGAAAGACCTTCTAGCTGTGAAGTGATCCAACCATTCTGGAGAGCAATTTAGAACTATTCCCAAAGGGCTACAAAGATGTGCATCCCCTTTGACCCAGCAATATTGCTTCTAGGGTTGTATCCCAAAAAGATCATAAAAATGGGAAAGGGTTCCACATGTACAAAAATGTTTATAGCAGCTCTCTTTGTAGTGGCCAAGAATTAACTGGAAATTGAGGGGATGCCCATCAATTGGGGAATGGCTGAACAAGTTGTGGTATATGAGTATAATGGAATACTATTGTACTACAAGAAATGATGAACAATCGAACTTCAGAAAAACTTGAAAAGACTTATATGAATGGATGCTGAGTGAAATGAGCAGAACCATCAGAAAATTATACACAGTAACAGCCACAGTGTGTGAGGACTGCTCCTGATAGACTTAGCCCTTCACAGTAATGCAAGGACCTAAAACATTCCCAAAGCACTCTTGAGACAAAATGCCATCCACATCCAGAGAAAGAATGATGGGATAAAAATGCTGAATGAAGCAGACTCTTTTCTCTTTTGTTATGTTTTGTTTCATTTTGTTTTCTCTCATGGTTTCTCCCATTTGTTTTAATTCTTCTATACAGCATGACTAATGTGAAAATGTATTTAGTAAGAATGTATGTGTAGAACCCATATAAGATTGCATGCCATCTTAGGGAGGGAGGGCAGAGGGAAGGGGAGAAAATTTAAAACTTATGGAAGTGGTTGTTGAAAACTAAACCAAATAAATTAAATCAAAAAAAAGGAAAACCTTCCTAAAAGGAGAGAACCATTTCCAGTGTAATACATATGTTTGCCCTGCAATCCTCTTTCAGTATGTCATATAGAAATGTGAGGATGAGCTGTTGAGGTCAATTAGAAGCAGTGATTCTGACTGTGCTAACATATCTGGCTTGGGACAGCCATCAGTTAGGTGATGGACATATGTTTGCCACCTGAGGACTGCTCCTGCTGAGTCTCTAGAGGCTCAGAAGCAATTTGGCTACTACAGAATGGATCTTTCTGCCACAGTCACTTAGAAATTGCTAAGACATGGAAAAAACCAAAAACCAAAAAGCAACCTCCCAGACTTACAAAGGGACCATTTTTTTTTAATGCACTGAATTATTGAAGCCAAACTCATTCAATCCAGTCAGCATTTCTTAAGCACCTACTCCAGCCTGGCATTACATTAGGTGCTGAGATCACTAAGTCAAAACAGAAATGACCTAGTACCGGACTTCAAAGAGTTTATACTCTATTGCGGGAAAAACAACATGTATATACATACATACATATATACATACATGCCCACATATGTATGAAGATTATATGTGTATCTATACATGACACATACATACATATATGAACACATACATACATACACACATATAATTGGAGTGGGATGTGAGCACTAACAATTGGGGTTTCAGAAAATGTTTCCCTGGGCTTGAAGTCAGGAAGAAAGACCTGTGCTTGATTCTCTACTTGGTCACTTACACATTTACACACTTACTGTGTGTGTTTGTCCTTCGTTGCTGAAGAAGACCATTCCATCAGAGAAATAATGACATGACTTTCACTTGACTTTGGTTTTTTTTTTTGAGTGAGGTAGGGCTGTGCAGGTCACCAGCCTCACTTCTCCTCCAGAGTCATCTGAATCCAGTGACCATCTATTCATCAGGATGACTGGAGATGACCCAGGATGAGGCAATTGGGGTTAAGTGACTTGCCCAAGGTCACACAGCTAGTGGTGTCAAGTGTCTGAGGTGAGATTTGAACTCAGGTCCTCTGTGACCCTTGGAAATCCACTTCTTCTCTCTTGACCTCACTTTTCTCATCTGTCTAATGGACATAACAAGCATCTCTCCCACAGAGTTGTTTTGCTGACCAAGTGAGATGACATAAACATTGAGGGCTTCACCAAAGTTAAAGCTATGTCAATACTGGCTCTTATTACTAAGAGGTAGAAGTGTAGATGGAAAAAGCCTGAGCAAAGGGTGGAGACAGGAGATGGAATGCCAAGATCAGGTCACAGCAAGTAGGCCAAAAGCTCATATTTAGTGTTTGGCGGTTGAAAAAAACTTAAAAAGCTTGACTTACATTCCTCCCTCTGATTGAGTATCATCAGCCATTTAATGATAAGATATCTGATCACAGGCTGTGTGGGCAGAACGGGAGCTTAAACCCACTGATTTTATCTTCTAGTTTCCTTGAGCATGGCAGACCCTGGCCTAAGTGTTCTTAGAGGAAAAGTCTGGGAAAGGCTGGGACTTGCTTTTTTCTGTGCAATGGAACTTCAATCCCTTGGTAGCCTGCAGATATATGGATAGATTACTTTACCTCTGCATGTTCCATCTTTGCTTAAAATATGGGTCACAGTGACATGCCCACCTGATCTCAGCCTGGCAGCCACTGCTGACTCGGAGCTCCAGCCAGGAGCCTCATCTCCAGAGGTGGATTGCTGTTTCAGCCCATCCAGAACTGACTGTGGCTTTCACTAACCAGAGCTAAGTTATTGTTAGCAAAAAAGAGCAGAGAATGTTTAGTCTGCTGCCACCCACAAACTGAACCGAGAGCGTTTGCAGTTTGGAGCAGTGCTAGACTCCTTGCTCAAAGGCCAGATTGCCTTGATGATACCATCCTCCCCTCTGGGTAGATATATTGAAAAAATACATTCATTAAGAGTTGGAAGAAATCTTTGCGATCTTCTAGTGAAACACACATGGCCTTGTTGGTAGCAAACAATAGGATTGGAATTGAAACCAGGACTAGAATTTGAATCAATCTTCCTTCTCTGAATTAGAATCTGGGGTCCTTTGTTTAGCAGGATGGCCAGAACCATGAACTACAACACTGGGACCCAAATAAACTGTTTATAAGATTCTACTTGTATGAACCTCATAGGGTATGTGATATAGTAGTTTGGGACTCAGAAGGTCTGAGTTCCAATTTTACCTTTGTGCCTCTGTTTGGGATCATGGACTAAGTCACTTCTCTGGGTCTTTGAATGAGGGTGTTGGATTGGAAGACCCCAGAGATCCCCTGCCACTGTAACCCTGCTGTGATGCCTGTTGGGAGGTTATTTTTCAAACAGGCGTCTTTCCTTATATTACAAACGGACTCTTCCATGTAAATAGTCTTGCAGTGAGCCGGACCCTGGAGAGTGAAAACTAGTCTTTCAGTGAGACACCCACACTTGTTATTTTACTGCTGGGGCCTGAAAACAATGAGATCATTTATCTCCTATTTTCCAACTGTCCTCAAATGAGCTGAAAATCTCAGTCGACCGGTGGACTCCTTCCCACTGGGGAGTCCCATAGTGTCTGTCTGCCCTCACCATCTGTCCCACGGAAGACACACAGCATCCACCCTGATCTTGGCACAGTCTGGGCTGATGTCCAGGAGAGAGAGAAGTGATCGATGGACAAGAGCTTGTTAAGGACCCCCATGTGCCAGGCATGATGCAGAGTGCTGGGGATGTGTGCACACAGAAGGAGAAAGAATGAAACAATCCTTTCTATCAAGAAGCTTGCATCAAAAAGAAAAAAGTCAACATTTTTGTTAAGTCCAACTAGCTAATTAGAAAGGAAAAGAAGCATCATTTTTAAACTTAGAAAGTGAACAGATTTCTCTGTTAGAAAAGGGAGGATCAGAAAGCAAGGACCCAGAGATAAGAGATGAAAGAAAATATCCTGTTGTAAAGGAATTGCCATGTTGAGTAAGAAATGATCCATCTGAACTCACATAAACATCCATAAAATATACGTGCATAAATATGTTAGCCACAATAAAAGTCCACAAGACATGTATGTGTATGTATACATGTGCATGTGTGTGTCTCCTAAATAAATTTGTGAATAAACACAGATATACACAAAGTTGTTAAAGACAGGGTAGATTGGGAGAGATAGGTCTGGGAAGGCTTCCACACTGATGACCTTTTTGACCTCCTCCTCTTAGGCAAACTCAAACCCACATGTTAATCCTAGGCAGGGACATGTCCTGTCCAAGACCTTGTGCGCTGACTCACTGAAGTGGGCTTGTGAAAAACATCTCAGATGTCAGCATTCTCATGTTTTATCCTATTTGGAAGCTGTCCTCCCTCCCCAACCTGACAATGCTTTGCTACAGCTCCTTGTCCTGGCTAAGCCTGCCCGGCTGCTCTATGGGACGGACAACTTCCTTGTACTGTATTTTAATTTCACTGACTCAGGCTTTATTTTGAGGATTTGAAGTGGTGGAGAAAAGCAAGCCTGGCTCCAGCCCTTCTGGGACAACAAGAATAATGAGCTTGTGTTTTCCCCAAATTGGCCATTTAGAACACTCGTTCCTTAGTGTTAACTTACTATCAGGACCAAGGGATGGCAGAGGGAGCTTGCGAGTATCTCTTGCTCGCAAGAGATACTCCCAAGTCATTAGTTGTTACCCACTAGATGTTAAGGAGTTTCTAACTTAATTAGAATTTTCCTGATGCTTTGGGGAGGGACTCTTTATTTTTTTTCCTGGGGAAAGCCAAGAAATGCAATTTCACATGATATGTTACTTTTCCTGTGAGAGAGAGGCATCTAGAAAACTGATCTCAGGGTTGGGAAGACCTGGGTTCAAGTCCTGTTCTTGACACATTCTAGCTGTGTGATTGTGGACAGGTCTCTGTCTTCTCAGTGTACCCAGACCACCCTCTGAGGCTAAAAATTACAGATAAGTTGCTGATCTGCATCGCAAGGGGGATTTCTACACTGGGAAGTCACCACAACGATAAAATCCGCACCTGCACCTGCCTCTGCCAGTTGCATGAATTCTCCACGCTACACAGCCGTGGTTGCCATATATGGGCATTGGGACATTAAGATCCATTTTCCAGGCTGTTTTGTTTCCCCAGCAACCCTAAGATTTCATCTCTCCCTTACACTGGCAAAGGAGAATATATCAGCTCTGAGGCATTATTAAGTACTGCATTCAGAATCATTTTGCAAGTCAAGGCAGAGACAGGATCAGAAGAGGCAGTTAGAGAGTTCCTAGCTGAATGCTTTGCCTGTGGGGAGGACTGCTGCCTTTCCCTCCTCCTTGACCTGCAGGCATTGGACAACACACTCAGGCATGTGGGCGCTCATACATATGCACACATACACAGATACAGTGTAGAGGATGGTTAGCCTGAGCGCTGCATTCTTATGGGTATATGGATATGGGTATAGACGCTTTAAATCTGGGGTTCATAAATGATGTCCCAAAGGAACCATGGATAGATTGTATGGGGTTCATGAACTTCATTGCGGGACAAATTAGATATTTTGAAAAATTTGTTTTTAGAATATGTTTTATTGATATTTTAATATCACCAGAACCTTTCCCATATTCCTCTCACAGAGCCATCCCATAAAACAAATATTTTTTAAAGGAAAGGAGGAAAAGAGAGAGAAAAAAACCAGCAATCACTTTCAATACATTGCAGAAGCCTAAAGATATCTGCACTGTGATATACCTGTAGTCTTCTTACCTCTGAAAAAAAGTGTGTGTGTGTGTGTGCGCATGTGCATGTGCTTGTGTGTGTATGCGTGTGCATGTGCTCGTGTGTGCGCGTGTGTATGCATGTGCATGTGCTCATGTGCTCATGTGTGCGTGTGCGTGTGCGCATGTGCTCGTGTGTGTGTGTGTGGGGGCCTTCTCATTTACCTTCCTTGGAAACATTCTTGTTCTTTGTAATTTTGCAACATTCACTTCTTGTTCTTTCCATCCACATTATTGTAATCACTGTGTATATTATTTTCATGGCTCTTTACTCTGCCTGAAAATATGCAAATTACATATGCGTTTCAATATAATTGGTTTCCTTTTACATCTCATGTACTTTATTTTATACATTTTAAATCATTCAAAAAATTCTGAGAAGTGATTCATAGGCATCACCAGACTCTCAAAGGGATTCATAACACAAAAGGAGTTTGAGAACCCCTATTTTAAAGGATTATCCAAATCCCATCTTTAGAAGGAACAATGATTCTCCCCTTTATGGGAAAATCCCACCTCCCCCCACAAAGAAATTCACATAGGTTGAAAGTGTACCACACAATGGATCACAGGATCACACAGGCTTCATGCTGGAAGGAATTTTGGAGAGTCATGATGAAGCCATTAGCAAATGACTGACACCCATAGCAAATCAGCACCTGACAAGTTGGGATAGGGAAAGGCCTCTTACAAGCCAGAGGGCAGTGGAGGGGAAGAAGATCATGAAGATTGTCAATTGTGGAGTCGTCCAACCTGGAGACCTCAAGTACTCATTTGGCAGTGGCATTGATTGGTAAGAATTCCTCTGCATTCTTTGTCCTTGTTGGACCACATCTAGAAAACCTAGGTTGTTTTGGCCTACCATATTTTAGGAAAGGATTGACAAGAAATTCATGAGTCTAGAAGATGGCAGCCAGGTGGGTGAAAGGACAGAAGGCCATGACATCCAAGGATCTGTTGAAGGAGTTAGGAGGGGGGATTAGACTAGAAAGGAGAAGACTGAAAGCAGGGTATGCTATCTGGCCACAAGGCATTGAAGGGCTCTATGTGGGTGAAAAATCTGACATATTCTATCTAGTTTCAGAAGGAAGAAGTTAGAGCAGTGGATAGGTGGAAGTTGCAGAGAGGCTGATTTGGGCTGAGTGTAAGCCAAGCAGGGCTGCCCAAGGTTAGGATGAACTGCTTAAGGAGTGGACTTCCCTCTCACTAGGGATGTTCAAGGAGTATGGGCCCCGATTTTGTATGAAGAGTCTTCTAGTTGAACCATTTGAACTCCGAGGACTCTTCCAACTATGACATTTTGGGAAATGAATGAATGACTCAGTTTTCCCTTGCCTGGTGCCTCTTTTGGCACTAATCTTCACATCAGACTTGTGAAGGTCTCAGTGTATAGAACTTGTAGGGAAGAACCTTCTCTGCTAAAGGGCAGAACCTTTCCCAAAACTTAGTTACCTGGGGGCACCAAGAAGTCAAATGATCTACCTATGGCCAAAAAGAATCAGTGACAGAACTTGAATCCAGGTCTTCTTAACTGTGAAGCCAGCCCTCTCTTCATCCTGCCATAGTTTCCTCTCATCTCCTTAAAGTGAATGCTGGTGTAAATGCTAAGAAGGAAACTGATTTGGAGGGTGAAAATAAAAGCAAAACAACATGAAAGAATTTTAAAAAGTCTTCTATTTTTTTTCCCATCAATTTGAAAGGATATTGAACATACAAGTGTTGAATCAGTCCTTGGGGGAGCTTATTAGAAACTGACTGTTAGAGGGTTGAGAAATAAGCTAGAAGACGAACCAAATTCCATTGCGAAGTTGTGCAAGATGTACTAGGAAAATGTTTGGGCAGCCTTGTAGATTTCCTGTGGTTTTAGGCTCAGAATCTCAAAGCCCCAGCACCATCTTTGGGAGCCGCTGGAGATTCTTTGAGAGAAGCTCAAATCGTCAAAAGCTCAAATTAGAGCAGAGGGAGCAAACTGAGAAGCTGCTTAGGCAGATGTTGCCAAGCAGACAAGTTGAGGACTGGAGAAAAGCGAATAGAAAATATAAGAAATTGGGCAAAGTGAAACCAAAGCAAAGCAAACCACATTCTGTATTTGGAGGAGAAAAAGGCGAGAAGTGGTGAGAGAAGAGAGATTATGTGAGTCATGTGCTGTTGCCTTTCCAAGAGAACTCTCCCCACAATCCCCTTCCCCCCAACCCTCTGGGACTAGAGAAGACAACGTGTCACAGGCAGAATCACCAACACCACTGTGGAGCTGTTGAGTCTTAAATCAAATTTATGGTAGTACGAAGGAAGTTCACAGCTTGGAGATTGTGCTGTGACTATAGCAAGGTAGACAAATCTTAAAGGCTTGACTGATCTTAGGGAACTTACCTATGGTCACATGGTGAGTGACTTAAAAGCAGCATTTTGAACACAGAGCTTCTTGACTTCTTTCTATAATATAAATATCCAACAGGAATCAGAATGGGCATGTGAACACATGATGCCCTGTCTTCCTTCTTTCCTTCTTTTCCTCTTTCCCTCCTTCCCTTCCTCCTTCCTTCCTTCCTTCCTTCCTTCCTTCCTTCCTTCCTTCCTTCCTTCCTTCCTTCCTTCCTTCCTTCCTTCTTTCTCTCCCTCCCTCCTTCCTTCCCTCCCTGCTTTCTTCCCTTTCTCCCTTTCTCCTTCCTTCCTTCTATTCTTTTCCTTCCTTCCTCCTTTCATTCTACATTTTCCTTTTTTCCTTCTTCTTCCTTCTTTCATTCCTTTCTTCCTTCCTTCCTTCTCTTCCTCCTGCTCTCTTTTTCTTTTTTCTTTAGTACAGTTTACATGTTAGTTAAAGCTGAACTGAATGAACTTGATCTTCATTGGTTAAGGAATATTCCAATCTCTTTGAGCCTCCTTATTGTAGCGCCTGTTTGCATGGGTTAAATTTCTCTAAGAAAATCTGGTTGTGAATACCTTCATTTTTGTCTATTTTCCTTTTTTCCTCCAAAGTGACAGCTTATCTGTAGATCCTCATTAAAGTTGGTGTCCAGAGCAGAGCCCAATTAGGCTCCCAGGTTGTTGCCTCCTTGTTATCTGAATCTATAGGGAAAATGTCAAGGACAATTATATTATTGCTTCTCTTGTCATTAAAAACCAAATGAACAGTAGTCAGATGTAGAAAGATTTATTAGCCCTAAAATGTGAAGCTCAGGCAGTTCACAGTCAACTTGGATCCAAATGGATATTTTTTAGATGTCATTTAAACATTCTGAGAGGTCATTTCAGATCCAGAAAAGCCAGGAAATATAGTGTCAGGTTTCACACAGTCAAATAAAAAAACAGAACAGCCAAAGTTTAGAGTGCCTGGCTTTTGTGAGTTTGTCATATCCTTGGCAGTTTCTGAGACATGTATTTCAGTCTTTACTTGACATTCTTTCCCATTACTTCTTTTTGGATGCTGCGATCAAGTGCTGTTCTGTCTGGAAAAAGAAAAGCCAATGCAATTGAACAGAGTTGGACTGTTTGGGGGTGCTTTAAAACTATCATAGTGATCATCGTAATAACTCACATTAATATTCAATTCAGCAAGCATCTGTGGAGTGTTTATGTCATGCCAGAGACTCTGCTAAGTGAGAGTAATACAAAACCAAAAGAAAAGAAAAGAAAGAAAGAAAAAGAAACAGTCTTTCCTCAAGGACAGGGTTTAGAATCATAGATATAGTGCTACAAGGCACCATGTAGTCGTGGGGGACAATGCTTTCATTGGCCCTGAATCATTAAGTGACTTTGCAAAGGTAATGATTGGGAGAGATGGGATCCAATCCTATACTCCAAATCCAGTGTTTTTTCCACTGCATAATGCTGCTTTTTGGTTTTTAAAATCATTTTTATACATAGCTTTTGATCCTTATAATTGTCCCATCATCACCACCACCATCATCATCATCACCCCCACCATCATCACCACCACAGCCACCATCACCACCACCGCCACCACCATCATCACCACCACCATCATCACCACCACAATCATCATCACCACCACCATCACCACCATCATCACCACCACAATCATCACCAACACCACCATCACCATCACCACCATCACCATCACCACCACCATCACCATCATCATCACCATCACCATCACCACCATCATCATTATCACCACCACTGCCACCATCACCAACTTCATCATCACCACCACAATCACCATCATCATCACCATCACCACCATCACCACCACCATCACCATCATCACCACCATCACCACCACCATCACCCCCACCATCATCACCACCACAGCCACCATCACCAACTTCATCATCACCACCACAATTATCATCACCACCACCATCACCACCATCATCACCACCACAATCATCACCAACACCACCATCACCATCACCATCACCACCATCACCATCACCACCACCATCACCATCATCATCACCATCACCATCACCACCACTGCCACCATCACCAACTTCATCATCACCACCGCAATCATCATCATCATCACCATCACCACCATCACCACCATCATCACCACCACAATCATCACCATCACCACCATCACCATCACCATCATCACCACCATCACCACCACCATCACCATCATCGCCACCATCACCACCACCATCACCACCATCATCACCACCACCATCACCATCATCATCACCACCACCATCACCACCATCATCATTATCACCATCACCACCATCATCACCACCACAATCATCACCACCATCACCACCATCACCACCACCATCACCATCATCATCACCACCACCATCACCATCATCATCACCACCACCATCACCACCATCACCACCACCATCACCATCATTACCACCATCACCACCACCATCACCACCATCATCATTATCACCATCACCACCATCATCACCACCACAATCATCACCACCATCACCAACATCACCACCACCATCACCATCATCATCACCACCACCATCACCACCATCATCATTATCACCACCATCATCACCACCACCATCACCACCATCATCACCACCACAATCATCACCATCACCACCATCACCATCATCACCACCATCACCACCACTATCACCACCACCATCACCATCATCATCACCATCATCATCACCACCACAATCATCACCACAGTCATCATCATCATCACCATCACCACCATCACCATCATCATCACCACCACCATCACCACCACCATCATCATCACCACCACTGCCACCATCACCACCACCATCACCACCACCATCATCATCACCACCACCATCATCATCACCACCACTGCCACCATCACCACCACCATCACCACCACCATCATCATCACCACCACTGCCACCATCACCACCACCATCACCACCACCATCATCATCACCACCACTGCCACCATCACCACCACCATCACCACCACCATCATCATCACCACCACTGCCACCATCACCAACTTCATCACCACTAACATTCTGTGGCACTTTAAGATTTGCAAGCCACTTTTCACATTTTTTTCTCCTTTGACCCTTGCAACAACTCAATGAGGTGGTACTGCTACTACTGTTATTTTTATTGCTGTTTTAGAGATAAGGACAACCTGTGGGTTGAGAAAGAATAAGTGGATTATCCAGGGTCACACAACTAGTAAGTAGCTGAGGCAAGATCTTTCTTGCCTCAGGATTTCTTGATTCCAAGTATAATATTCTATGCCCTAAAATATGGAGTTTCTATGAAGAAAGAGGTAACAGAAGATCATGGAGTAAGCACTAATAAGGACTTTGCGGATGTGCCCCAGTTTTACAGATAAATAACCTAAGTCCTGAAGAGTTTTCTAACTTACTCAAAGTTACGCAGTGGAGGAATACAAGCCCAGTGAAGCAGAATGTACCCTGGCTTTGGGAGAATTGGTGGACAAGGTAGGTTCAAAGCTTGGCTCTACTGCTTGCTATCTGCCATTTCAGAGAGGTTCCTTGGTTTCCTCATCTGTAAATATGAGATGGTTAGATTAGATAAGAGATGCTGTACATGTGACCATGGGTCTCATGTGGCTACAAGTGCAGCTGATCCTCAAGTAAGGTATAATTTGAGAATATTTAACAAAATAAATACAAACACAGCAAACTATAAATAACATGACATTTTAAAAGTAATTCAATGAGTGGCCTGCAGGGATTCTTATGTATAGTTTAGTGGTCCCGTTTGTATAAAATTCAACCACACTGGATGAGATCATCTTTATAGTCCCTTTTGGGGCAAATAAGTTGCACAGTGGATAGAGTGCTGGGCCTAGACTTAGGAAACCTTAGTTCAAATTCAGCCTCAGACACTTACTAACTGTATGATACCGGTCAAGTCACTTAACCATATCTGCCTCAGTTTCCTCATCTGTAAAAATGAACTGGAGAAAGAAATGGCAAGCCACTGCAATATCTCTGCCAAGGAAGCCTCAAATGGAGTCACAAAGAGTTGGGCATGACTGAAAAATGACTCAACATGGTCACTTTCAGCTCTTGTCCCCAACCTATCTCTCTTGAGATAAGCAGACACACATGCACATATACATACTGTACATAGAGGCTCAGACATTGGATCATAGGACTATAGATATGGAGCTGAAAAAAACCTTGTAATCATTAACCTCAGCTCCCTCACTTTATAGATGAGGGAACTAAGCAAGGTAGAGGTTGAATGATTTGTCCAAGATTACACAGCCAATAGATCTCAGTTAGGATTTGAATACAGGCCTTCTTGACTTTAAGTCCAGAGCCCTAACCTAGAAGGTCCCTTCTTAATACACACGCACACACACACGTGTGCACGTGCATATGCACATGCACACACATACATACACACATACACCTGGTTGTAGCCACCTCTGGGGTGGCGAAGAGGGAATAAAAAAATTTACATGATATTTTTTGTAGCAGATTCGCAGTTTTATATGTAATCACCTTTTTAAAATTGTAGCTATGTTATGGAAATGGTTGTTCTATGCCATAAATTAAAGATAAAATATAAAAAAGAAAAAACAGAGGTAACAGAAGAAGTCAGATAGACGTAGTAGTGGAGAAACAGACCTGAAACCTCCCAACCCCTGCCTACAGCTGGAACAATACTTTTTTGTGAAACTGTGTTACCAAAATGGGCAGCATATAAAAGGCGAGAGATGAACATAGAGGAGACAACAACAAAAACGCAAAACCACGGTCCTCGAGGCCTCTATATATTATTAAAGGAATACTCCCAAGTTTACACAATAACTTCTGGGGTATGCTGCGTATTGGCCGCAGAGAGCTCATTATTAAATTTTCATGGAGATCATATATATTTCAGAAACCAGAAAACACTACAAACCAGGATTTGATTTCTTGTTTTATTGATTTTGTAGATTTTAAAAAGTAATTAAGGAAATATTCTTAAGTAAATTAAACTTAAAAGTTTGATTACAAATATCCCTTTCCCCCCTCCTGCCTTGCCCTCCCCCCGCCCCAAGAGAGCTGAGCTAAGGAAATTATAAGAAAATTTGTAGAGAGAGAGAACAGTGACAACCAGGACCTTCTGGAGAGGTATGGGCCTTGAAGGGAGGGAAGGATGCCAAGACACTGAAGTAAGAAGGGGATGAATCCAGGACACGGAAGTGAGACCAAGCCAAAGTCCAGAAGTGGCTGATGTGATGGTGAGGCCAAGAATAGGCAGGAAACCCTTGTGACTGAAATGTGAGTTTGAACAGGAAAGCTGTGTGAAAGACGTCGGGAAAGACAGGCTCAATCTGTATAGTGCAAAGATTTAACTGTTCTGTGAAAGAGTTTCTATCTCATCCTAGAGGCCATCGGAACCATTAAGGTTTCTGAGTACAAGGGTGATATTTTGACAATTCTGCAAAAGGTCGATTTGAATTGGTACTTAATATATATTTAAAAGGCTGCAATTACTTCCAAATAGGCAGTTCTGTTTATTGTGCTTATCTGACATCACAGCTAGTAATCACAAGACTTTCTGACTTTCCCTAAAGTACTTACAAGTATTTTTAAACACTGGACATTTGCCTGAAACATTTTACGTATTTTAAGTATTTTCACCTCATTAGGGGACGTTATTACTTAAGGAAATCTGTGAAGAATTATTTTGTAAAGTTAACAGTAGGGTCTTAGTTTATCAATTTAATGAATTGGGATTTTCTTGTTTTAGTCTTTTTTTTTAAAGTAAGGGAACATCTGCATTCTCTTTCCCACGCTACAGGATTGTCATCTTTTGCAGTTACATTTGGAATCCCTTCAATGCCCTGGCATTGAAAAGAGAAGCACTGAAGAATTCCTATTTTTGATTTGACCAGGGTTTCTTAATTAGTAATTCCTTTCAGGTATCAATCAGTCCAAGTTCTAGCCTTTATTTCTTGCTTCAATACATCTCAGGTAGGAAAAAAAATACAAAACAGACCAACAGCAGCTTCCCCGTTTTCTTTCCATACACAGTATCCCCAGCTGGGAAGATGATTTCAAAGACGAGAAACATGGCAAAGTTGAGTTTATTGCTGCTGAAAGATTCAATTAAACACAAATTCATGGATCACTTACACATCTGGGGTTTGGCACACATTTTACAAAGCTCTGGGGGCCACATTTTACAAAGGACATTGATAAGCTGGAGAGTGACCAAAGAGGACAAGCAGGATGGGGGAGAACTTTAAATTCATGGGCTCACAGATTCCGAGCTAGAAGGACCTGTAGAAGTCACCTAGTCCAGTGCTTTTTAAACTGCAGATCACAAACCCCTATGCGGTCTTGAAAAATTTGGCAGCAGTGAAAGATTTCTGAATACACAACAACCAAATTTTAATTAAAAATCAAACTGGTAATGAATCTGAGGTGTTTCTGGCAGCGCTCACTTGCATTGCACCATGAAACCTCACCGTAGCCTTGGTTTTGAATGCACAGCAGGCGCACTTTGGACTGCTGCCAAAACACAAAAGGGGTTCTGTAGCGGAAAAAGTTTGAGAAGTCCTTATCTAATCCAAACCTTTAATTTCACAGATGAGGAATAGGGTGTCTAATGGGAAGTAACTCGTCTAAGGTTTGCATTTTATGGGGGGCAGAGTGGAAATTTGGACCCAAGTCATTGGACTTTCATTCCACCCTTTTACATACACACACACATGTGTATGTAGTGGTATATACATATATATGTACATAAATATCACTAACGTGTAGTTGGAACTATCTTCTCTACTCTAAAAATGGAATTTTGCCTCTGGCATTTCTCCGGTTCCCCTCAATTGCTCCTCATCTTCAAAGGTCCGCAAGAATATCTTTATGGAATACTGCTGGTCCAGGTCAGGCAACTCAGACTCATTGAGGAGAGTGATGTGCTTACTTATTATGGCCTCACTTATTTTGAATTTCAATTTCTTGCCAATTAACTTTCCTCAATCCTTATTGTAAAGATACTTCTCTGTAACAAACAGAAGCCAAATGGAGGATAGGGTGTTCTGCCAACACCAGTTACTTCCTTATGCCAAGTATACGTTCTAGTCTGTCTTTAGTTGTACTTCCCCCCTGCCCAGGTTTTAAAAATCCCTCTTTTATGGTCATTAACATTTGTCAGAAAATTTAGTTTGGACTTTTGTTTTTCTGAAGTTATTCTCCTGGGATCCTACCAGATCTCTTCAAATTATCTTTAGTCTCTTCTCTTTGACTTCATCTGCTTTATGAAATTTGTAGCTAAGGTCTCTGGTTAATCCTGTAGTAATATCTCTTGAATTTACTCCCTTATCTTTCGCCATTCCAGTTCATCCTCCACTTAACTGTCAGTGATCATTCCAAAGCAAAGATCTAACCATGTCATCCCTCCAACAACTCTTAGAGCTGAGTGGAACCTTAAAGATCATCTCATTGAACCCTTTCAGTTTGCTGGTAAGGAAACTTAAATCTAGAGGCTGCATCATTTATCTGGGGTCACATAGCTGGTTAGTGATGAGATTGGAGAGTGACATTATTTTCCCATCTCTTCTTAGAAGGATTTTTAGAAATCATCTTGATTTATTGACTATGTATGCATGTATTGTGGCTGCCACACCATACAATAGTTAAAGCATACTTGTAGCCTTAGTGGAGCACACAGCGGGAAGGATATTGGGAGTGGACATTGGGGGAGTGGGAGACAAATCTCATTTCTGTTCCTTATTACCTACATGACCTGGAGCCCCTTGCCAAATCTTCCTCATCAGTGAAATAAAAGGGTTGGACAAAATCACTTCTAATGTCTGGGAGGCTCTTCCTACCATATCACCCTATGAATCTGAATTTATAAAATGAAAAACAAGAGAATCTGGCATTTATGTTGCCCTTTATAGTTTGCAAAGTACTTTTCATAACATTTCTCATTGTGAACTCACAACGGTCCTGAGAAGTAAGTCCAATCAGTCCCATTTTTACAGCTCCCAGATCAGATAGTCTTTTTGAATAGCTTTCCCCTGATCTTCAGTGAGGCATGACCCCATAGCAATCCTCCCTGATCCAGCTCTTGTTCCAATGGACATCCCTGAGCTTTATGCAATTCATCTTTAGGTTAGGTTAAGAACTATAAAGAAGCTGTTTTGTTGTCTTTAGACACTACATGGCCTTCCTGTTAATAAACATGGAGTCATGGGTATGTCACTGAAAGGAGATGTAAAGTGTAAAGAATTTGGAGTCAAGGAGCCTGGGTTCACACCTACACTCTGCCACTCACCACTTGAGTGAGCTTCAGGAAGCAACTTTGGTTTCCTGGGCCTCAGTTTCTTCATCTGTAAATTAAGAATTTGAACTATATGACCTTTAAGGTCCTTTCTGAGAATATTTAGATCTAAGTAGATTCCCTCACCTCATGAGACAGATAACATAAGAATTTAATGACATGAGATGATGTTACTTTAATACAAGATGACAGCCCAAGGAACAGAAACCATCTGTTCTTCTACCTGTATCATCACTGATTCATTGCTACTTTTTCATTGCTACTGATTCATAAGCTACTCATGCTTATCTAATGTTGCAAAGAATATAATTTTGAAAATCCCTTTGAAAATTTCACGAGAGATGGGCTTTTTTATCTTTTATCCACATCTCTAATCTAGAGAGAGCCACAGTAACAAAATTTGCATGGACAGCACTTTTAATGATTGCACATTCCAGAATTTGATTCAATGAAGTGTTTTTTGTTTGTTTGTCTGTTTTTAACAAAGGCATCCCTTTCCTTGACTACTTCAGGTAGGAAAGTGAAGGCCTACAGCTCATGAAAAACAACCCTGCAATTTTCACCAACATTAGGAAATGTGTGTGTCATTGTTGAGTTGTTTCAGTGGAATCTAGCTCTCTGCAATCCCATTTGGGGTTGTCTTGGCAAAGATACTGGAGTGTTCGCCATTTCCTTCTTGAGCTCATTTTATAGATAAGGAAACTGAGAGAAACAAAATCGTCAAGCAAGTAAATGCATGAGGCCAAATTTGATTTCAGGTCCTCCCTATTCCAGTGCTGGTGCTCCATCCATTGTGGCACGTCATTGTCCTAGGAAATGTGTATCTCTGGACAATTGAAATCTTTCTCCTCAATATTTTCTAAGCTTAGAGTTTAGGGATTAGAAAGGAACCTATACTTTTATTGGTAAAGGGAACTTGTAGGTGAGGAAACCCCCTATACCAATACTTCAATTTAGATTTTAGAGAGGTACCTGGAGGTATTAAACAGTTAAGAGACTTAACTAGGATCTTGTAGACAGTTGTATCAGAGGCATGTTTTGAACCCAGATCTTCCTACCAGAAAAAGACGAGCTCTCTACCTGACATTCCACACTAGTTCTCTAACCTAGAACTTAAAAATTAGAATTAGAACTTCAATGTAATCCAGCTGAAAAAACTTTTAAAAGAAATGTACTAAGGTGCCAGGGATTATTGCACTGCACATGATGGACACAAATGTAGAAACAATCTTTGTCCTTTGGGAGCCAATGTTCTGCTGAAAGGAAATGGCATGGACACAGTCACACATTAACAGTTTGGGGAGGGGCAGATCAGGGATGGCTTCTTGTAGGCACTGACTCAAGTGGAACCTTGAAAGACTCTAATAGTTACCTAGGGAGAGAGTGATGAGGGTGAGCTAGAAAAAATGGAGCTAAGCTTCTTATAGGCAAGACAATTCACCTCTGTTTAATTAAGTGGGAAACCAGAGGGAATAAAACCATCTCTGGAAATAAGTTGAGTAGATGAACAATTTTCCTTTAATTAACCTTGGTCAGTGTGCCAAGTACTATTTAGTGCCTTGGAGGGAATAACCTGTTAAGTTGTCTTCTGGCCTCCCTGTTGGTAATTGACTACAGGTGGATGAACATCCCATAAAGGGCTATTCTTTCTAGTGCACCACAAAGTTCATCACAGTTTCCTCACTTCCATTCTGCCCTTGATTGTGATAAGGTAGCTGTAGAATCCTCATCACTTTCTGCCCTGCTTCAAAGTTGTAGAAAACAGGAGCTCCCTCAAAGCCATACACAGAGTCGAGTCAATGATCCAGCTATGTTTCAGCATTTGCTAAGTATATCTCCTGAAATTTTTATGTTGTAGTCGATCAGCAAGATGTATACTCTTTATTAGAGTGTTTTCTTCTAATGGATTAAGTGGAGTGAAGAAAGGCAGCTGTGAAGTGCTTTGAAAATCAGAGTAGACTTTTGGAACTGCTCTAGGAGCAGAAGAAAGCATCCTGTATAAATCAGAGGGTTAACGTATGCCTGTGTAATCATCCACCCTCCTCAGAAGACTTAGATAGGTTTTACTACACTCAGGAAAACACTCAACCCCTATGACTCTTGACAGATTGAATGGTAGTTGCTGATGTCCAAAGGGTTCACAAAGGAGTAGAAGAGTTTCAAGTCGACGTCCACTTGTAAAAATCAGCCTCATTCATTTGCATGTACGATCAAGATAAATACTGCACTATCCCAGATATTAGAGTACTTTGTTACTCTCAAAGTTGTTAGTCCCTCTACTGGGTCAGATTGTAGCCCACCAGTGCCAACAATTGCCCATGCCCTTCCATAAACCATCTGTAGAAGACCCTTCAGTGTGCTGGAGCTCTCCTCTTCAGTGTTTTGACATTTTGTGAATACCAGTGCAACATGTGGTTTGTTCCCTTTTGGTGATTATAACATGGAATAGTGAAAAAGAAAGCTGAGTTTGGAGCTAGGGGACATGGGTACAAGTCTTAATTCTTCCACCTACTACCTATATGATCTTTGTGCAGTTGTTCAAGATCTATGACTTTAGTCTCCTTATCTTGAAAATGGGAAGGTTGGATTAGATTAGCTCTGAGGTTACTTCTACCTCAAAATCTGGGAAATCATGAAGCTGCATGACCTTCCCACCTTATTTTCTGATTCTACATTTCTTTTGTCACATCTTTTGTCAAATTTCATGAGAAAGTCTTTATTGGAAATGTGCTTACCTTCTTCATGGGTCTTTCCATTTTCTTTGGGGTCACCCCAAAATTTTGATGCTTCAGATATTGTGATATCAACTTAAATACAACTAGAAGAAAAAGCATCCAAGTCCATTGGTGGCAAATGGCAGCCCCAGCATTGTGCACAATGAAAACACTTGTTTTACAAAATCCAAAATTACATTTAAAAAATTTTAGGCATAGTCTTTGTTCTCAAAGATCTTCAAGTCATACCACCGTGATGGGCATTGTGAGAGAGACACACACGGGGGATTAACTAGGGGCAAAATTAGAAAAGGTAAAAGTTGGGCTTGGGGGATCTCCTGTCTCCTAGGGAACTGCTCTCTAACTTCACAGTTCATTTCTCCTCTCCATTGCCCCACCGCTCTGCCTCATGGGAAAGCTGGACTTTTTTCCTGCCTCTTCCCTGTGGACCAGACACCACAGCACTTCTTGCCGAATCTTCCCAACTTTCCTTAACAGGCCTCTTCTCCTCCTTTCCAACATTGCTTTGTGGGTTTTCTTCCTCTGTTATTATCTAAGTTCCCTGAAGGCAAGGGCATGTTTGCTTGAATTTGTGTCCTCAGCCCATATTGTAGGGACCAGTTTGTACCAAGTGCTTCATAGGTGCTTCATCTAATTCATCTCTGCTCTCCAGTTCTTTCTCCTCCTCTAATGCTTCATTTAATTCTATTTTTTTTGTTTCCCATAAACTAAAGGCTGCAGGGATGCCTTAATTGCTGAATCCAAGTCTTTTCTCTGTCTTCATCATTCTTGATCACTTGACACTGTCATAAAAAAATGTCTGCTTGCTTGTTTGTAAACATTTTTCTGTTGTATAAAGTCCCTACCATAGTTCGCCAGTTATTACTCCTCTGATTTTTAAAATGCCCTCAGGGAAACAAACCACGTTGGAGTCTGGGGGTTTTGTTGCAAACAAACAAACCCAAACCAAAAAATCCTCACGACAATGCAGAAGAACCCAGGGGTTTTACGTGTTTTTTTCTTTTAAATAAAACTAGAAGTTTTGGTTTGCAAAATATTAAATAAAATTTATCACTGCAAAGTTCAAATTCCCATGCTAAGACCTTGTGCCTCTTTTTTCCTCTTGGAGATGGCAGTGTTCTGTACATTTGGCACATACGCACCCTCAGTTAGGCTCTTGAATAAAGACTCCGATAAATTCCTGACTAATGGATGCGATTGGAAAAGACTGAGTTGTTTCTTTGGAAATTTGGTGTAGAACTGAAGAAAAAAGGAAAAGAAAGGAAAACATCCTTGTAGTTAGTGAGCACTGTGACTGGGGGCGTGGTAGAATCACATAGAAGCTTTGTGCTCTGTCCAAGAATTGAGTCTGATCGAGGTGCCAGGGATCTCTGGGGATTTTCAAAAGGACTGACCCAGATAGCTTTCAGAAGGTGATCTTTGCCTTTACAGTTTATAATGATGTTATTAAAAAGGAAGATGCCCACGCACTAGTTGATGTTTGTACAATAGAAAGAAATAGCAAAAGGGAAAGGGGGCAGAGTGGGTTTTTCATATTCAACATGAGTCTCCAAGGGACCATTTTTGCCTTGGTACAATCTTTTGGAGGAACCAAAAGAATAGAAATGGAGACACTTTTGATACTGAATATTTTCTAAACAATCAGTAGGAAATACAAAAGACAGCTTCATCTTACCGGATGTGCATATAGGCAGCTAAGGTTTTTTTAGCTAGAAGGTATATATATTTATTGCTGACATCTTTATAAACATCCAGTGTAGGGTGGTGATTTATCTTCATATAAGCTGCTAGACAAGGGCTTCCTTTTAGTGGATCAGAATGCCAAAGCTGACATCACCGCCTTTGTTCCAGGAGGGTTGCAGCTGGATGACCCAGGGGGTCTTTTACACGGAGTTCTTGGTCCGCATTAGGGTCAAGGCAGAGGAGCTCCCACAATTGCTCCATTATGTGTTTGCTGTACAGGAATCATGATGAGGCCCTGCCAGACTTGTTTTACAGCACACTGCTTTCTTCTGTATCCCACACATGGCTGGGATGCAAATGTTGTTTGAACAAACGCTTATCGAATCAACCAGTGAATTAATTACGGCTTGTTTTGCTACCTGTCTAGCAGTTAACACACTGGGATGCCATGATATTGCGGTTTGCAAGCAAAGAGCCCTAGGGACTCCATTGTGTTATAAATTAAAAAGGACTAATGTAATGTGTCTTCAGTCTAGCCTCCTTAGATTCTCTTGAATTGTACACTATATCAAAATGGAAAATGTCCATAACACTCCTTCCCTTCCCCCACCCATCCAAGACTGAACTCTTTGCCAGCGCCAGAGAGGCAGCATCCTTATTCTCTAAGAAGTCAGTGCTTCCCCTAGGGTGGGTCTATGTTACCATTGTTCCCTTAGTTAAATAGTTTGAAACCATATTATTTGTTCACTCATGGAATTTAACCTTCTTTGTTTCATAATTACTATAAAATGTGAATTGGAAATTGTTTAAATCAGTTTTTTTTTTTATAAGCAGCAAGAGACCTTGGTCAAGCAAATTTATTCTCAAAAACAAATGTGTCATTGATAGACTTTAGTTAAATCCAGAGTGTTAGAGAATTTTCTTTCCACAGGGGTGCTGGTGGTGAGAAATGCTGGTTTGAGGGTCAAAAGACATTGCTTGGAATCCCAGCTCTGCTGCTCACTCCCAGTGTTATCCTTGCCAAGTTAATTGACTTCTCCAGAACTCCAGTTACCTTTCTGTAAAATGAAGGGGTGGATTAGGTGACCTCTTGACACCTCTAAGACCCAACTCAGCTCAAAATGGAGGATCCCATCAACATTCAACAACCATGTATTAAACAGCTATTATGTACTGGGTAAGCCTGGATGAGCCACAGAGTTTAGATAGGACCTGTTTGCTGTCCTCATGGAGTTCCCATTCTATTTACCTCTGAGGTCTTAGGCAGTAGACTACTGGGAGAGTTTGGCTCTTCCTCTCCCCCATTGCTATTCTGCTACAGGGCTACCTGATCTTGCTGCCTCCCCAAGACAAGTTTTCTCCTAACCTCAAAGTAAATATTACTGAAGGAGTTCAGAAGTCATTACTCTGAGGGGTTTGAGGCAGCTTGAGGGTATAAGTCCTGATATATGAAAAGGAAAAGAGGCCAGGACTTGACAGGAACTTGACCAGGTTCACAGAAAAAGCTGAAATCATGTATTCTAGAGATGAAACATAATCTCTTCTTCTCCCCCTCCCTGCCCTCAACATCTACGCAAGGAGAGAAGCACAGAAGTGCTATTCTTCTAAAAGGAAAGAGAGGAAGTTGTTAACCATCCTTCTGTCTTTCCCCTACCTACACTGCTTAAGTCTTCCAACTAGGCTTTTTGTTATGGTGCCTATGCTAATAATTTTCAAGGTACATTTTGCCTTGAGAAGGATAGGAGTTAGAAGATAAAAGACGGGATAGAGGTTGAGCAAGGTAGGGAACAGGGGATGGGGGATGTGGGATGTGTGATAAGGAATGGGGAATGAGGACTGGACCTTTGTGTAGTGACTTTTCAATGAGGAACTTCATCTTCTACTGTGTAGTCTGGTGCTTTCTCTGAAACTTATTGTAATAAAGAGTTGCCCAGAGCCCTGAGAGGTTAAGTGATTTATCTGGACTTAGACAACTAGCATATCAGAGCTGGGCCTCGAATTCAGGGCTTGCCAGCTCTTTATCCACTACACCAATGGAAAGGTAATGACTGTTTTTAGTGGCAGAGAAAAGGATTGCAAAGAGTATCTCTTCCAGCTCAGCCCATTGGCTTCTCCATTTTAAAGGCAAATGAGATGCTCCTTCTATAAGTTACTCTTGTGTAGAGTGTACAAATGGACATTTATGGAAAAAACCATGTCCTTCATAGAATTTTTCCTAAAACCAGATCAGTGAAACCCAGTTGTAACAGATGCTCATTGCCTTTCCCTCTAAGGCCACCCTCTATTTATTCTATAAGCATTTTGTATGTACACATCAGTGCACATATGGTCTCTACCATTAAAATGAAAACTTCAAGATAGGAGACATTTTTACTGGGATTTGGGGAGGGCTGCCAACAGTTTGCTCTTCCTCTCCCCCGTCTCCATCCTGCTATAACAACAACTTTGAATCTCTGTGATGCTTCTTTGTATCCCTAGTGCTTAGCCCAGTGCCTGGCATGTAGTTGGCATTTCATAGCTTTAAGGTCTACAAAGCCCTTTATGTGCATTATCCCATCTGATTCTCACCACAACCTGGAGGGGGAGGTGCTATTATTTAGTATTCCTATGTTACAGATGAGGAAACTGAGGCAAACAGAGGTGAAGTGATTTGTCCAGGGTCACTCAGATAAGAAGAGCGTGAGACTGGATTTGAATTCAGACCTTCTGAGACCCAGCACTCTGCCCATTGCACTACCTAACTACCTCAAGAAATATACTTAATGAACACATTCAATAAATATACTTAAATGCATCTTGACTAAAAGAGTAAACATTGGATTTAGAATCAGAAAACCAAGGTTCAAACTGTTGTCTACTGCTGACTCAGGCATCACCTACTTGGAGCCTTGTCTGTTCAGAGGATGTGTCTCTAAAGTCACAGACTGAATGTCTGTGCTTGTCTTTTCTGTAGCATCTGCTGTAGACTGCCTGTCTGTGTTCTGTCACCTCCAATCTGTCTTCTCCGCTCCCTGATGGAGTCAAGGTCTCCCTTTGTCCCAAGAGCCACCTTTAAAGTGATGTGGGAATGGAGATGGGGAGGATACATTTCTTCCTCCCTTTGTAGGGGTTTTCTTCACATCCAACTCTTCAACTAAAACTCTGAAATTCAAATAAAGGTTAGTGAAGTCAATGAACCTAGAGGGGTGGCTGATTTGCTTTCTCAGTCAATCATCTATTCTCTTCTGGATTTCATCAGAAAAGTGTTCCCATGTCTAGTCATAGGCACCTCATTTTTACAAATCAAAACATCATCAGGTGTAGCTACATTTTGGAATTACATCAAATAAGCTGGGGGAGAAAAGGTCATCCCCCCTCCCTCTCAAATCACTATGCTTTCTGGAGATAGAGTTGGAAAAGTGAGACCATCCCTACTTTGAAGGAGCTTACATGTTACAATGGGATGACAGGGGAAGGGGGTATGGATAATGCATACAGAAGGAATCGATTCATGGATGGATGGAAGATACCAGTGATATAGTGATATAGCCAGGGTGCAGCAGCAAGGCAGAGGGGAAGGTTTCTTCTCTAGCGTCCTTTCCACTGATAAAACCCTTATCTAGTTCTGCTGCAGAAAACTTTTGCCAGTGTTTTATTGTCAAGGTTTTAGTAGGAGTTTCTTTCCTTTCTGGATCTTTTGCTGGTGAGAAGGCAGTTGCTGCTTTAAGTCTCTCTCGGGGTTCTTCCCCTGGCTGATGATGGCAGGCAGAATGACCAAGGGATTCAATCCCATTGTGATATAAAGATTTAATTGGATGGACTGAGGAGGAACTTGGACCTGGTTTTTTCCATTTCTTTTTAGTCATTTCCCCAGTTCCTGGCCAACTTGGGCCAAACATGTTTATTTTTTTTCTGATTATTGTAGTTCAGAAAGCTCTGATTTTTTCTGGCCTAGCCTTTCTCCATACAACAGATTTCCAATGACCAATGAGGTTTCTTCCAGGCCTAAAATTATGATCCAGGGCATCATCAGGGGTTGGAAGAGTTTGCTGATGAACTTAAAGGAAAAAAATTGTCAAGAACTGTGACTTTTTAGGAAAACATTCAATGATTTAGAGTTTATTCATTTTATCTCTTATTATCTTACCTTAACCACCTTCAAGACCCTTAAGGTTCTATGGCTCAGCTTCCCTTCTCCCAAGGCACAGTATGTACTTGGCAATAATTAAACTGATTTTCTTTTTTTTTTTAATTTTTATACACACAAATACTAGGCAAATATTAAAGGCTTTTCTGAAATGTAAACCTTTGAGATAGGAACAGGAACTACAGAGAAACAACAGACAGATCCTGTAAGCAGAAAAGAGAGAAGGTGGAAGTCAGATATCCCAAAAAGGAGGGAACTCAGGGAGAAATCCTGGAGACAAGAGAGGTAGCCAAATAGAGAAGGGAGGAGTAAGGATGAAAGTGAAATATAGGAAAAGAGGATAACTTAACAGAAGATGGGTAGAAGGAAGGGACAAGAGGATGGAGACAGGGTCACTGAACAACCCAAACTAATTTAGCCTAGGTAACATTTTATTTTGTCAGAATCTGCAAATGTCTGGACCTGGAATGGGGAGGAAAACACCCAGGAAAAATGAAACTTCAGGAAACTGATATTCAACATATAGAAATGTTAAACCTTCCCTGTCTCCCTTTCTCATATGAAAATTGCTTTTAGCATATGAATAAAGTTTTGGACTTTACCAGCCAAAGCTAAGGTTCTTTTTCTGAATCTTAACTAGCTGTATGTCCTGGGCAAGCCACAAACCTGTTTACCTCAGTTTCCTCATCTGGTTATTGTAAGTCATTATCAATGGAGAAAATTTTAAAGTGCTTAGCACAGTATCAGGCACAGAGTAAGAAGTGTGTGTGTGTGTGTGTGTGTGTGTGTGTGTGTGAGCTACTATTAGACTGTGTTATATGCTAGTACTAGAAACTCCAAAAATGGAACAATCTGCCATCAGGTAGCTCATATTGTGGCTGGATGTACCTCATTTTCTTCATCTGTAATACTGATTTAGAACTAGAAAGTACCATAGGCCTAGAGTAGGAAGGAACTTCAGAGGCTCCATCACTCTGCTTTTCAGGTAGAACAATTAAGTCAGAAGTGACTTGCCCAAGGTCCGCTATCAGAATGAGGATCTGACACCAGGGTCTCCTGCTCGCATGCTTTCCATGATATATAGCATGACCTCTAAATACCATCTAATCACATGATCATAGAGTGGGAAGAAAGGGGAATTCAGAGGCCATCCAATCTAATTTCTTAATTCTTCAGATTTTCCATTACTGAGTATGTCTATGATGCCTTTTACTGGTGACAGCCAGCAGTCCAATCTGATCTAATCCAATAAACATTTGTTAAGCATCTACAATGTGCCAAGCACTGTGCTAAGTTCTGAGGATTCAAAGAATAAAATTTAAAAAAAAACCAGTCCCTTAATGAGCTTAACTTGAAGAGAAAGACAACACATGAAAGGCATTAGGAAAGGGAGGGGAGTTGGAGGAGGAAGGGGATGTGGTGGGAAATGGGGTACCATGGGGTACCCAGCATGGGGCATCTTATTTCATGGAGTTGAAACCAGGCAGAGCAGCCAGGCAAAATGGAGTGATCTGAGTTCAACATCTGCCCTCCACAGAGGAAGACATTGGGAGGAGTTTGGTATCCTCCAATCAGAAGGGAGAGGAGACTGAGGGAGATGGTGTCAGTGAAGGCTTGATTTAGCTACCTGGTGAAGAGATTAGAGGGAATGAGCTCTTACTGGCAGGTACATCTCATTCCTCAGAGTTGAAACCAAGCAGAGCAATAAAAGCAGAATGGAGCCAAAGATGTTCAAGTTTCCAATTCTGATTATAGGATTGTGAATTTCAAGATGCCTTAGACAACACTTGGTCCAATCCCCTGATCTTCCTGAGGAGAAAGGAGGGCCTCAGAAAGATCGAAGGGCTTGCTCACAGTCACAAAACTATTAAATAACCAAGACTACCTTCGACGACAAATGCTCCCATTCTAAAACCATTGCTTTCCACCTCCCCAATCTCAAACCAATCAGCTAGCAGGGCACGATTCCGTCATGAAAACTCATGGTAGCTGAAAAGCATAGACTTTTTTTCATTGCTCAGTCTCAGTTTTCTGGAAAGGAGAAAAAATTCAGTGTGACATTCTGCACATACCTGTTCACATATGGAGGGGAGAAAATGAGGGAGAAAGAGAGAAGGATTACTTGTCATGATTGATAACTTTGCTAGAAGACAAATGATTTGAGAAACAAGCTTCTTTAGTAACAATAAGGCAGTGTCATGGAGTGTGCTGAATCTGGAAATATGATCTGGATTTGAAACCTGTCACTTACTAGATCAATGGGATTGGACAAAGGATTTCAATTTTGGGGTCCTTAGCTTCCTAATCTGTCACAAGAAGGAGATGGATAAGATGGCTTCTGCCACCCATTTCCAGGCAACTTGATTCATGGCCCTATGGACTTACTACCTAAAGACATCCATGATTGTATTGACATGGGCACTTCCTCCTTCAGGCTACTGCAATGGTTCAGGCATCAGGTGATGAGAGTCTGCATCAGTCAGGTGGCAGGGGCAGAGAAGAGAAAGTGGTGTATTCAAGAGGTGTTGGAAAGGTAGAAATTGGAAACAGATTAGATTTGGAGGGTTAGAGCGATGGAAGACACATCCCAAATGACCCCTGAGGGCCCTGGAGATACAGTGCCCAGAAATGGGGAAACAGAAATGGAGAAATTTGGAGGAGGAATGAATTTAGAGGGAACATACTGCATTCTATTTTGGACATGTGTTTGAGATGCCTATAGGGCATTCAGTTGGAGTTGTATAATGGGAAGTTGGTGATGTGAGATGGCACTGGTTTTCATTAGAGAAATGAGTGCTGGTTATGTAATGTAGACTCAGGAATCAACTGAATAGATAGGATAATTGAACCTGATGAGCACATTTACAGAGGTGACCCAGTACAGAGTTGCAGGGGAACCCCTCTTATTAAACATTAAAATATATTAACTTTGTTATCACATATCCCACTCCCCACACCCCAAACGAATATTGTCTGTACTTTTGGATCATCTTGGAAGCTGGAATTGAAAAGCCCCTGGAAGCCTGGGTTTACTCCTGAAAATTTGAACTTCCTAATAGAGAGTCCCTTCTGGATAGACAAGCTTAGGAAGCAGAGTCCTTGATGTCCATGTAGAAAGGTCTAACTTTAGCTTTAAAAAATGTTTCACTGAAGGACTATTAAAATTTCCTTAACTATAAATTTAATTCTGTTAGATTATGAAATCTGTAATCAGAGTTGTCAAGTATGGAGCTTTCACCAGTGATTACTGAGAGAAGCATAACATTTACAATTTTACAAGTTCTGGCTTCATTAAAAAAAAAAAAAAAAACAAAATGAAGCAAATACGACTTTACTGTACTCAGCATTTGTCTAAAGGGCCTTGCAACCTATGCACAGACGATGCCTCTAATGGAGAGAGTCTTTCCTATCCATGGCCCTGACCTGGAAATGTTCAGCTGAATAAAATATTCAATAGTCTACTCAGCTCCTAATAGGAAGCCTCCTATTCTATGACTGCACTATTAGTGGCTGTTTGGTTCTAATATCAAATTAGACTTTGAGAAACAGATTTTTCTTTTGCTACTCTGAGCCTTTAGCTGAGATGAACATATTCATAAACTCCAGTCTTCAGTATTGACCTAGTTATCCTTTTTAAGCAGGAGAAAGGCACGGGATCTCAAAGTCTTAAGGTGTGGAAGAAGCTCAGGCAGTCCAAGGCATGCCTAATCAAGAATCCCTTCTACTCCATAGGAATAAGTCATTAGCCAGCTTTTGCTTGAAGAATCGTAATTAGAGAGGAACCTTCTACTTCCAGAGGCAGCCCATTTCACTTTGGAACAGTTCTGATTGCTATTACAATTTTCCATCAAAGAAGCACAAACCCCTCCCCATTATGGTAAACTTGTACCCATTGTGCCTTGTTATGCCTGCTGGAGTGCAACCAAATAAATGTAATCTGTCTTTTATGAGACAGTTTAGAGGTCCTGGAGTGTTGAGCTTAGAGTAATGAAATCTAAGTTTAAATTTTTGCACTGCCTCCTAGAATCAAGCTTCAGCCTCTCTGAGCCTCAATTCTCTCATCTATAAAATTAAATCAATGATCTCTGAGGTCCTTCTCAGTTCTAAATCCATGATCGAAGCATGGCATGGCAATTATGATATCCCCTAACTCAGTTTTCTCAAGGCTAAACAAAACTCAGTTCTTATGACCACTGCTCATTTTACATGAATTTGAGTACCTTGTCACATGAGGACCATTTGAAAGAACATCATATTAAATTAAGTCCTCTCCTACTCATGGACCTAATAATTAATGTTTATACACAGTGTCAATATTTCAGCAATTTTCCTGGTGGATTTGAAAGAAGATCTCACTCTTTCTCTGTCTCTGTTTTTGTCTCCCTCTCCTTCCACGTGTCTCTTTCCTTATCTCTTGTTTTCAATGTCTTTTTCATTGTCCAGCACTAGAGAAAATGTGTTGCAAACCTCTATCCGTACCTCCATCACTGATTTACATGAGCACAATGTAACTTGTTTCTTGTACAATGTAAGCTCCTTGTGGGCAGGATCTGTTTAATTTTGTTTTTCATTCCTAGTACCTGGCTTGCGGTAGGTGCATAATAATTGTTTATTGATCGACTTTTTACAAATTCAAAGTAGGAAGGGAAGCCACTGACTCTTTACCTATACCTCAGAATGAAATACAAAGCAGCAGAGGCTTCTGGACTCCATATTAATCCTAAAACAGTTACTTGTATCATATGATGTTATGGAAGATCACCCCAAAGAAATGCATCACCAGAAAAAGAAGTTGGCAGTCACCGATTGAGGGTGAGAGAGAATGTCCAAAGAATTAGAGGAAGAACTCATTCTTCACCCCCTCCCCTTACCACACACCAAAAGTAGGTCAGTGGACACCCCATGGAGGAATTATGGGAGCACGAGGGCAAGAACCACACAGGATAAATGATAAATGGTCTGCACTCAGAGGAAATCAGACAGTCAAGAAAATCACAACCCTGTTGAAGTGATGAAATCAGTTCTCTGTGGAGAGCAGAAAATATCTACTCAGAGAAAGACCATTTTGGCGACTGAATGAAAACCATTCATGTCATCACCAGCTCTTGTCTGTCCAAACTGGGGAGCCACCAAATCTTGTGCTTAGCTTGAATTGTAGGCTGGCTTTACCTGATTTCATCTGGCCAGAAAGGATTTTAGAGAGCAGTTAGTCCAAACACCTACCTCATTTATTCAGATGAAGAAACTGGTACTCACAGAGGTTGTGTTACTTAACTGAGGTCACAAAAGGCAGTAAGTGGTTGAACCCAGGTCCCCTGACTCCAAATTCATCCCTATTTCCACTGTGCTAAGCTAACTCTTCAATTCAATTCAATAAACATTTTAACTGCCTAATATGTTCTAAACGATGTGCTAAGGATTGGAACTCTTCAACTGAATTTTAAAAAATCTATATTTCTCTCTCTCTCTCTCTCTCTCTCTCTCTATACACACACACACACACACACACACACACACACACACACACACACACACATATATATATATATATATATATATATATATATATATATATATATATATATATATATATAAAGTGCCCAGATTATGCTTCAGTAACTGTGATAGACCCTTTGGTTTTTACAAAGACAGCAATGAAATAATCTACTTGGATGGGCGAGTTGATACAGCATATGCACAGAAAAGTGAATACAGTTTTTATAAAATTCATGGGATTTAGATGTGGAAGTTACCTTAGAAGTCATGTATTGCAAGCCCCTCATTTTATAGATGAGGAAATCATTGCACAGGTGAAAGAATTTCCCTAGGTCACACTGACAGGTTGTGGATCGGCCAGGATAAAACCCAAGTCCTCGATGCTTTTTCCCACTGTACCAAGATGCAGCCCCAAATTTATTTCAAGACACACAGCAGCAGCACCAACAGTGTTTGAAGTCCTGTGCTAGGTCCTTCAAATACAAAGATGAATAAATACACAACCAAGTCAAACCATTTCCTGTCCTCATGGAGCTTACATGCCTAACCTCTCTCATGCTTAGGAAAGAGTTAAGTTAAAACAGGTATTTAACTCTTAAGATAATTGGAAGAAGGGGAAAAAATAATCATTGAAATGTGAACTAAGATGATTGGAGGAAGAAAAATATCATGGAAAAGGTCAAAGTCCTTGTTACCGAATAGATTTCCAGAGATGATATAGGCAGCTCCTGTCTTCTAAATCAATAGATGAGTCATAACTGTAATGCATGTCTAAGAATCTATTAAGAATTTGCCTCTCTGTAATACTCAGCATTTTCCACACTTCTTTGGTATCTGGAAATACTCTTAGCTGGCAGGCTAATGTACCTTGATCCGAGAGCCCTTAGAGATTTAAGTTGTGATGATGCTTTGCTATCTTAAATGAGTTCCCTTCCTACTTTCCCCAAAGTAAATCAATTTAAAAGAGAATGCTTTCAAATTGGGAGAAACTGAAAAATAAGCCTACTAAACCACCACTTTTGCCTCACAATTACCAGATGAACATTCTGTTTCTTGTCATTCTGAAGGTTTTAGCTCTATGGTATTCCTGTTACATCCCAAATAAAGTCAGGAATTTTCCTCAATTTAAAAAGATCTTTTACGATTCTAGAAAGGTATTCAGATGACTTTCTTCTTTTGGATTTCGTGTTTCACTGTTTGAAAATGGAGGCATTTCTGGCAGTATTTGGGAAAGGGGGTGGGGACTCAAGTACTGAGTTGTCTAAGAATTTTAGTTATCTATGGGTGGAAGAGTTTGAGATAACATTTGAAAAGGGAGGTGAGGTTTCATGATCTGCCCATACTTGAACAGTTAGTTATTAATAGAGCTGATACTAACACCTAGGTATCCCAATTTCCAATTCTTTTCACTACAGTATTTTTGAACTTATAAGACAGGGCAGCTAGGTGGTTCTGCAGTGGATAGAACACTGGGTCTGGAGTCAGGAAGACTCATCTTTCTGAGTTCAAAATCAGGCTCAGACACTTTTAAGTTGGGGAAATCACTTAACCCTGTTTGCCTCAGTTTCCTTATTTGTAAAATGAGCTGGAGATGGAAATATCAAACTACTCTAGTATCTTTGCCAAGAAAAGCCCAAATGAGGTCAGAAAGAAATTGGATAAAACTGAAAATGCCCGAACATCAGAGCTTATAGGAAAAGTCCATTCTATCATTGTGGAATGACATAGGTTCCTAGATTTAGAGCTAAAAGAGATTTATTTCAGAGGTTAGCAAGTCTAATTCTCTCATTTTATAGATAATGTGAGACACAGATAGTTTCAGAATTACATACCAAGTAAGTAGTGCTATTCCAATGAGGGTTCATGGTCATCACTCCTTTTTGGTTCTTACCCAACCTGATTCGTCATTCTTACACTTATTTATTAATTTAACAAATAGGTACTAATGAGATAATATGTAGAAAACTCTGTATTAGGTCAGGGAGAGAAGGAGAGAGAGAGAGAGAGAGAGAGAGAGAGAGAGAGAGAGAGAGAGAGAGAGAGAGAGAGATATGAACCAGAACCTTTATTTTTCTTCTCCTGGCTTGGAGCAATTCCACTGTCAAACAAGCTGACATTTCAGGGTAAAAATGGGTCATCAACTCTTCCCATGTTTATATTGTTGCCTTTCTCTCAACTCCTTGTTGATGTTTTCTTTTTTTTAATTTTAATTTATTTATTTAAGTTTTCAACGTTCATTTCCACAAAATTTTGAGTTCCAAATTTTTCTCCCCATTTCCCCCCTTCCCCACCCCAAAACACCGAGTATTCTAACTACCCCTATCACCAATCTGCCCTCCCTTCTAACATCCCTCCGTTCCCTTATCCCCATCTTCTCTTTTGTCCTGTAGGGCAAGATAAAATTCTATACCCCATTACCTGTATTTCTTATTTCCTAGTTGTATGCAAGAACAATACTCAACAGTTGTTCCTAAAACTTTGAGTTCCAACTTCTCTTCTTCCCTCCCTCCCCACGCATCCCCATTAGGAAAGCAAGCAATTCAATATAGGCCATATCTGTATAGTTTTGCAAATGACTTCCATAACAGTCATGTTGTGTAAGACTAACTATATTTCCCTCCAATCTATCCAGCCCCCCATTTCTTCTGTTCTCTCTTTTGCCCCTATCTCTCCCCAAGAGTGTTGACTTCAAATTGCTCCCTCCTCTCATTGCCCTCCCTTCCATCAGCCCCCCCACCCTGCTTATCCCCTTCTCCCCCACTTTCCTGTATTGTAAGACAGGTTTTCATACCAAAATGAGTGTGCATTTTATTCCTTCCTTTAGTCGAATGTGATGAGAGTAAACTTCATGTTTTTCTCTCACCTCCCCTCTTTTTCCCTCCACTAAAAAGTATTTTGCTTGCCTCTTTTATGAGAGATAATTTGTCCCATTCCATTTCTCCCTTTCTCCTCCCAATATATTTCTCTCTCAGCACTTAATTTCATTTTTTAAAGATATGATCCCATCCTATTCAATTCACTCTGTGCTGTGCTGTGTGTGTGTGTGTGTGTGTGTGTGTGTGTGTGTGTAATCCCACCCAGTACCCAGATACTGAAAAGTTTCAAGAGTTACAAATATTGTCTTTCCATGTAGGAATGTAAACAGTTCAACTTTAGTAAGTCCCTTATGACTTCTCTTTGCTGTTCACCTTTTCATGCTTCTCTTCATTCTTATGTTTGAAAGTCAAATTTTCTTTTCAGCTCTGGTCTTTTCATCAAGAATGCTTGAAAGTCCCCAATTTCATGGAAAGACCATTTTTTCTCCCTGAAGTATTATACTCAGTTTTGCTGGGTAGGTGATTCTTGGCTTTAATCTTAGTTCCTTTGACTTCTGGAATATCCTATTCCATGCCCTTCGATCCCTTAATGTAGAAACTGCTAGATTTTGTGTTATCCTGATTGTATTTCCATAATATTTGAATTGTTTCTTTCTAGCTGCTTGCAATATTTCCTCCTTGGCCTGGGAACTCTGGAATTTGGCCACAATGTTCTAAGAGTTTCTTTCTTTGGATCTCTTTTAGGGGGTGATTGGTGGATTCCTTCAATATTTATTTTGCCCCCTGGTTCTAGAATATCAGGGCAGTTTTCCTTGATAATTTCATGAAAGATGATGTCTAGGCTTCTTTTTTTGATCTTGGCTTTCAGGGAGTCCCATAATTTTTAAATTGTCTCTCCTGGATCTATTTTCCAAGTCAGTTGTTTTTCCAATGAGATATTTCACATTATCTTCCATTTTTTCATTCCTTTGCTTTTGTTTTGTGATTTCTTGGTTTCTCATAAAGTCATTAGCCTCCATCTATTCTACTCTAATTTTTAAAGAACTATTTTCTCCAGTGAGCTTTTGAACCTCCTTTTCCATTTAACTAATTCTGCTTTTGAAAGCATTCTTCTCCTCATTGGCTTTTTGAACCTCTTTTGCCAATTGAGTTAGCCTATTTTTCAAGGTGTTATTTTCTTCAGTCTTTTTTGGGTCTCCTTTAGCAAGGTGTTGATCTGCTTTTCAAGCTTTTCTTGTATCTCTCTCATTTCTCTTCTCAATATTTCCTCTACCTCTCTTACTTGATTTTCAAAAATCCTTTTTGAGCTCTTCCATGGCCTGAGATCGTTGAATATTTTGAATATTTATTTGGATGTTTGGGATACAGAAGCCTTGACTTTTATGTCTTTCCCTGATGCTAAGCATTATTCTTACTCATCCAAAAGGATGGGAGAAGATATCTGTTCACCAAGAAAGTAACCTTCTATAGTCTTATTTTTTCCCCTTTTTTGGGTGTTTTCCCAACCAGTTACTTGACTTTTGGGTCCTTTGTCAAGAGTAGGGTATACTCTGGGAATCTGTAAGATCTCAGTTCCTGCAAGGTGGCACAATCAAGTGTGTATACTGGTCTGGGAGTAGGAAGAGATTTTTGTGCCCAGAATCTTAGCAGTTTCCTCTCCACAGCCACCTGGCCTCCACTTCAGTCAAGTCAGCACTGGGAGCTGAGATTCAGATAAGCTGCATGGGCAGGCCTGCCATTCAGTGTGAGATAAAGATCAACTGCTGCAGGGCCTCTACACAGGACTGAGGTAAGAATCAACTGCTCAGTGGCCCCAGGGTTTTTACAATCCAGCAATGGATGCCTGCTGCTATGGGAACTGCTGCTACTTGCCCCATGTGGCCTCTGCAGCCACTGCCCAAGGCCGGAGCTATGGGAAGGCCCTTCTCTCTTCCCAGCCAACTGAAAAAACCTTGTCACTAACCTTTGTCATCTGTGGGTTGAGGGATCTGCCAACCGCTGCTACTGTGACTGGAGATTCCACCCCCGAGGCCTGTTTGGGAGCCATGTGCTGCATGGCCAAGGCTGGACTGGGCTCCGCTCTGTGTACAGTGCAACAGATGTTTCCCGTTGGCCTTTCAGGTCACCCTGGGCTGGAAATCTCCTCCACTTTGTTGTTCTCCACTTCTGCTGCTCCAGAATTTGTTGAGAGTCCCTCTCTCCAGGTATTTTATGGGCTGTGCAGGGAGAGCCAGCATATGTGTGTCTTTCTACTCCACCATCTTGACCTGATGTTTTGTTGTTTAGTCTTTTCCAGTCATGTCAACTCTTCGTGACCTCATTTGGGATTTTCTTGGCAAAAATACTGAAGTGGTTTGTTTTTTCCTTCCCCAGCTAATTTTATAGTTGAGGAAACTGAGGTAAACAGAGTAAAGTGATTTGCCCAGAGTCACACAACTAGTAAGAGTCTGAGACCAGATTTGAACTCAGGTTTCTCTAACTCCAGATTTGTTACTACATCTACTGCGACACCTAGGTGCCACTTATCTGTTACTATTAGAGCAAGAGGTCATATAATATGTGGTCTGTGAACTTTTAAAAATATGTATTTTGACACCTATTTCATTAAAATTTGTTTCCTTGGTAATACTACCTATCTTATTTTGTGCATTTAAAGACATGATTCTGAGAAGGGCTTTCACCAGAGTGACTGTCCAAGGAATCCAAGACACAAACAAAGTCACAGAGGAAAGGCAAGCTGCCTTTTATTGTGTCACAGGCCAAAGGGATAGCGGTCAGCCTTGGCCCCACTTCCAAGGTTACCTGTAGACTCAGACTAATTGCCTTTCCATTTCTTCTGTTTCATATTCTAACACATACTTAATTTAAGCATATGCATATACGTGTATGTATATATGTATATGCATATACATATATACACACATATATTTATGTGCATATATACATACACGTGTGTATATATGTGAAGGATTGTATTCAGTGTCTCCTGGCTGATAGAAGAATGCTATCCAATTTTTGATATCTCTCTACCACTTATTGGAATAACAATAAAGCTTCACTTGCCTGAACTTAACTAAGCTTTTATGTGACTCTTAAGATCCTTTTATCACCACCAATTAATACAAAGAGTAGGTCCTGGCAAAGTTCTGAGAGAAATGTGAGGTGAGAGAGACCATTCTCAGTTTGCTTCCCTGACATTTCATTCACTAATTTCATAGTGAATAAATACTCTGTAAATCCAGAAAGCTTTACTGTCCAATGAAACCCTGAACTTTCATTGTGATCTTAGCACAGAGCCTGGCACTCACTAGCCACATAACAGGTGCTTGTTACCTGCTCATCTCTTACCTTAACATTTCCTAGTCTTGCTAATGGAATTGAAGGAAACTCTTAAGATTTCCCTTTTAGAAGGTGATGAATGAGATCAACTCTTTAATGCAGAGTTAGAGAAAACAAATGTTTTTACATGTAATTATCTCTTAGCTTCTGCCTGCTCAGCTGGCTGACTAACTCTCCAGTTCACCCTTATTTCTGTGAATCGGTGGCTATCACAAACTATCAGGAATATCTAGTCTGACCATTATCTATCTAAGGATCATCCTGAGATAGTGTTCCAGATTCTGTTTTAGGGGGACATCTAGGTGGCCCAGGGGATAGGGTACCTGGCTGGGAGTCAGGAAAACTCAGGGTCCTGAGTTCAAATCTGGCTTTGCACACTTACTAGTTGTGGGATCCTGGGTAAATCATTTAACCCTGTTTGTTTCAGTTTCCTCATCTGCAAAAATGAATTGGAGAGGGAAATGGCAAGGCACTCCAGTATCTTTGCTAAGAAAATCCCAAAGGAGGTCATGCAGAGTCAGATGCTGAAAACCTACTGAAATGACGACTCTGTTTTATGTCCTCTAGTAACTGGAAACCTTTGGTTCTCACTGAATTGATGAAGCTCTGGACTGCCTCTTCTCTCCAGGAATCCTCTGAGAGTCTTGGAATTAACCTTCATTCACTGGGCTGTACAACGATAAACCAAATATGGAATATTACTGAGGAAATGAGGGTATTTTCAACCTGACTTAAGCAACATGATGCAATTGCCTTGAGTATCATCCTCCATAAAATGAGAGGTTCAGACCAAATGATCTAAGGTCCTCTCTGGTTGTACATCCTAAAAAATCTTGTCTGTTTCCTTCTTAATACCAGTTCTTTTGCTATACTTTAAAGAACTGAAATTTCTCTAAAAGTTATCTCTTCCTTTTGCAAAAAGGATTTGTGAAAAACCTGGAAATACTTATATGAACCGATGCATAGTGAAGTGAACAGAACTAGGAGAACGTTGTCCACAGTACTGTTCGGTGATGAACTGTGAATGACTTAGCAATTCTCAGGAATATAATGATCCTAGACAATCCCAAAGGACTAATGATGAAGCAGACTACCTGCCTCCATCTGAATACAGATGGAAGCAGGAGATTTTTCACTGTCATTTTTTTTCTTTCCAGTCTTCTTGTACAAAATCACTAATACGGGAACATTTTACGTAATTGCGCATGTATAACCTATACCTGATTGCTTACTGTCTCAGAGAGCAGGGAGGAGAGGGAGGAAGGGAGGGAGGGACAGAATTTGGAACTGAAACTTTAAATAAAACTGTTAAAAAAAAGTGATTCGTGACATTTTGGGAGCAGACAGGAACAGGTTTAATTAATACGTACAGAGGGATTGGAGATTGAACTGCAGGCACTTTACAAGCCAAGACCTGAGTGCAGGCCCTCGGGTTCTTTGTTACTCTTGTTACCCTCCTTGATAGCATCGCCCCACCTGGAGCTGCTTGGAAAGAGATGCATTCACAGGGCTCCTAAATGGTTGATGTTATCAGCTGTAACAGGGGAAACAGACAGAAAACACTGAGCTGTTCAGGTCTTAGCAAGCAAGGGAAGGAGAAGCTAGATTTTAAGTCATCTTGGAAAGAACCAGATGCAGCAGCTTCGAATCTAAACTCCAGGGTTAGCAGTGGTGGTGGGGTCTCCATTTGATCACTTGTGCTCCATGGATTACTTGTTGCCCATCTTCTCCCTGAAGGAAAAGGCCACGATTGTGACATTCCTGTGACAGCCCTTTTCCCAGCAGCCTGTGATGTAAGATGGCAAAAGGAAGTGCCCTAACCCTAGTCCTTTGGCAGAAAATCAAGCAAAAGGCCTTAGGAAGAACATTTAGGTGCTCTTCTCATATGATAGTCTGTGTTCACAGAAAGAAGTGAAAATGCAGAGACTTTGACTAGGATGAGAATATCATGCCTTTTTGCAATTCCAATTTCATAATATCTCCATGAATCCTAATAACAAGAAAGACACACACACACACTCACACACATACACTCACACATACACACTCACACACACACTCACACACACACTCACACACACATTCACACACACATATACACACATACATATACACACTCACACACACACACTCATACACGCATATACACACATACACACACATTCACACACACATACACATATACACACACATACACACACACACACGCACACATACACACACAAACACACACACACTCACGCACACTATATTTCCCAGTAGGGCCAGACTAAGGTAACTCTAGGGAAAACAAAATAAAACAAAGCAGTTTTTAACGGAGCGAAGATCTGAAGATCGTTCCGTTGCTCCTTGACTTACATTTTTTAAAGCGTAACATTGTCCCCAGGATTAGGTAAGCAGTAGCCTAAACCAGTAGGACTCTAAGCACCTAAGCCCTGTCTAGAGAGCCTCTGGAAGGCAAATACTTAGTTTTGTGATCTCCATGCTCTCAGAAAGTGATACAGTATTGGCTGTGAAAACATAGCGGCTACGTGGTCAAGATAAATTGTTTTAAAAAACTTTAAAACTCGAATTTACCTAATGACCAACCATGATTTTGTAGGACTAGTGATGAAGTCTGCTCCCTATCTCCTGACAGAATGGTGATGAATTCAAATGCAGAATGAGCTGTGTATTTTTTGAACATGGTCGATGTCAGAATTTGTTTTGTTTCACTCTCCCTCCCTCTCTCTCACACACACAAACACACACACATACTTCTTTATGTTTTTTTCTTTTTCAGAGTAGGCAAGGGAAGAGAGCACAGATTTTTGTTCACCGAAATAAATAAAATAAAATATTTTTTTAAGGTAATAGTCTCTACAGTTGCCATATATGCCAGATTGGGTGAGAAGAGCTAGGCTAATTTCTGTGACATGTATTGTGTACTCTTGTTAGGAAGGCTTCTCCCCCAAGAGATTCCTAAATTTGCCTTTCTGTAGTTCCTACTCAATGATCCTAGGTCAATGGAATTCAATAAGCTTTGATCAGGTGCCTTCTATGTGCCAGACAATGCTAAGTGGGAGTAGGACGAGTAGGTGGCATAAAAATACCTGGTCAGAACTAGCCCAATCCCTCCTCCTAATGACAGTATTGCAAATACTGAAGACAGCTGCCATGTTACTTCCAGCCAGTCTTCTCTTCTCTCATATGAACCCTCCTAGCTCCTTTAATCCATGTTCATATGCACCATGTAGTTTTTAACATTGCACATGGCCCTTAAAGGAAAGAGAAATGAATAGGCATTCCTGTTGGAATTCAAAAAGAAACCAAATGTGCCTCTGGTTAGAAACCCTGCATTGTGGTCTGATCATTTCTTACCCTTATTAATCAAAAGTCCAGAGTAATTCTATGTTCTTTTTTCTTTTAAAAAATGTTTTATTGTTTCTTACATCACTGCAATAACCCATGCATTCATCCATTTCCCTTCCTGAAAGCCAGTCCGTACGACCATAAGAAAAGTATTTTAAGAGAAAAACATAAGTTAGCACAACTGATTAAGATACTGAGAAAGTCCAAAAATATGTGCCATGTGTGACACCTGAGGACCTCCCAATGACACAAAGCAGTAGGTTGGGGTGTTTTCTCATAATTCTTCATTCAAATCCTGCTTGTTCTTACCAGGTTGTTACATTTACTTTTGATTTTTTGGTGCATCATTGCTGCACCTATTTATATTGTTTTAGTCACTATGTTCATTGTTTTCTTCTCTCTGTTTACTTCACTCTGCATCAGTTCATATAGATGTTTCCATTCTTCTCGGTAGCTATCACATGTATCATTTCTTATGACACGGTAGTACTCGATTACATTCTTGTACCACAATTTGTTTAACTGTTCCCCAATCAATGGACATCTACTATGATTCCAATTCTTTGTTCTTCCCCATCATTCAGTTTTGTCTAATTCTTTGTGAGACCCTGTTGACCATAGTGACCATGGGGTTTCCTTGTCAAAAATACTGGAGTAGTTTGCCATGTCCTTCTCTAGTTTTATAAAGACGTGGATTAAGTGACTTACCCAGGGTCGTATAGCTAGTAAGTGTCTGAGGTCAGATTTGAATTCTGGGTTTTCTGATTCTAGGCCCAATGTTCTATCCACTGTACCTACCACCTGTCTGCCCCTTCTAATTTTTAGCTATTACAAAAATGAAGCTTCAAATGAGCTTATGAAAGTATGTGTGTGTGTGTGTGTGTGTGTGTGTGTGTGTGTGTGTGTACATAAAGGAATGAGGCTTGACAGTACTAGATCTTAAACGATATTATAAGGTACTAAATATCAACACTATCTGGCACTGGCTACAAACTAGAAAGGTGGAATAGTATAGAGTCAACTTACAATTGATGCCAGTAAATAAATATAGTAAAATTGTATTTGACAAGTGTAAAGACTGAAATTTGGGGGATAAGAGTTCATTGTTTGTTAAAACAAAAGTTGAGAAAATTAGAAAGTAGTCTGACAGAAATTGGACATAGACCAGTATCTTACACTATTTACCAAGTTAAGATCAAAATAGATCCATGTCCTGGATAAAAAGACAAATATTACAAGAATATTTGAAGAACATGGAACATATTATTTATCAGACTTATGGATAGGTGAACAATTTATGATCAAACAACAGATTGAGAAGGTTTTGTACAGATAAAACAAACATATCCAAGATCAGAAGAAAAGTAGAGTGTTGAGGGGAAATTTTATAGACAGGTTCTCAGATAAACGTTTCATATCTTAAATATACAAAGAACTTTGTCAAATCTATAAGAATACAAGTCATTTCCCAATTGATAAATGATAAAAGACAGTTTTCCAATGAATAAATCAAAATTATTTATGGTAATATAAAAATGCTTTAAATCACTTTGCTTAGAGAAATGCAAATTAAAATAACCTTGAGGTATCATTTTATATATATATCAGATTGGCTAAAATGATTCAAGGAAAAAGAAATAAATGTTGGAGGGAATGTGGCAAAATTGGGACACTAATTCATTGTTTGAGGAACTTTGAAATGATCCAACCATTTTGGAGAGCAATATAGAATTATACCCCAAGTGTTATTAAACTACTCTTCGGTCCAGCAACACCACTGCTTGGTCTCTGTTCAAAAATGACTAGGGAAAAAGGAAAAGAACCTATATATTCTAAAATGTTTACAAAAGCTCTCTTCGTGGTGGCAAACAACTGGAAATTGTGGGATGCCCATTAGTTGAGGAATGATTGAAGAAATTGTGGTATATAATCAAGATGGAAAATTACTGTCCTATAAGAAAAGATGAGCATGATGATAATATGGATAGACTTGAATGAAATAATGGAGAGTGAAATAAGCATAACCAAGAGAATGCTGTCTTCAGTAACAACATTGTTTTAAGAACAAATTTGAGAAATTAAGTCATTTTAACTATTATAAATACCCAAATTAAGGTATCCACAAAGGATATATGAAGGAAGACATATCTGCATCCAGTGAAAGAACTAATAAATAGAACTATGTACAGAACAGTTTTACATGTGTGTGTGTGTGTGTGTGTGTGAGTGAGAGAGAGAGAGAGAGAGAGAGAGAGAGAGAGAGAGAGAGAGAGAGAGAGAGAGAGAGAGAGAGAGAGAGAGAGAGTATGTGTGATTGTAGCTATCTCTAAGGTACGGGAGGGGGAAAAAAAGGGAAAGAAAGAAAATTACATGATCACTATTACATATTTAAAAGTAATAGCAAGTTGTACATAATAGATTTGCAGTTTCATGTACAATAATTATGTTTTTTTCTATTCTACTGTTATGGATGTTTTATTTCATAAATTCAGAATACTTTTTAAAGGGACATCCTCCCCAGGATGGGCTTTTAGAGGATATCTTTAGAATGAAGGCAGAATGAAGAATACAAGGGGATGGAGAGAAGAATTGAAGAGAATTGATTTTTGAGAAACAGGAACTTAAACAGGAAGGCAAAACAAAACTTAAGGCATGTAGAACACAACTACCATATTGATAGCAAGACAATGCATGATTTAGATCCCAGCCCAGAAATGAGTTGTTGTCCTCTATGGTCCTTTCTAATTCTTGAACGATGGTCCCATTTTCCGATCAGCTTCCTTTGGTACCTGATCATTAAACTTCTGAAGTCCAGTGCTCTAATGACCAATAAACCAGGAGACGATCACTTCCTATTCATATTTATGCTACTCGTGGTAGGTGGGAAGTGTGGGAAGTGGTCTGACTGAGTTCACATAATAAGTAAGCAAGAAGATACTCATTAGGAGAAAACACCAGCTCACCATATCCTACAGGAAGATTTCTGGCAGCTTTGGTTGTTGATGCTATCTCCATCTTCAAGTTGTATTTTACTTATGTAAGGATGGTGGTCAGCTTGAAAAGTCACTTTACCGCACTTAAAGTAAGTGATGAGTTTCTGTATTCTGATACCTTAAACAGGGGAGAACTCATGCCTATTGTTCAATGACAGATTAAGTCCTGAACATTTCTGTGGGATCAATTAATCACAGACTTTACATGAAGAGCACAAGGTCTTTGGTCAATTTAAATATCTAGAAAGCCATTGGAAGGACGGGAGTGACATGGTTAAAAAGTGTGTTTGGAGTGGTTTAGGAGGCTTGGTCACTTTGGCTATGTTTAAAATAGAAGGTCAGTTTAAAATGGAAAGATTTTAGTCTCTGGCAGTATAGAAAGGAGACAACTATGTCCTAGAAAAGGAATTTCTTGAGGGTACAGAGGAAAAACACCCTAAATTTGGCTTCCACTTTGGGCTTGATCTACTTTCCCATTTCCCTTTCAAGAGAAGCGCCTCATAAACTTCAGGAGATTGGAGGATTTGGGGTTTTTCACTGGAATCTTAGTGGTGTTTCCAGGAGAGCATTGGCTGGTGGCATGGTCTGCTTTAGGAGTCAAGGATGGGCTTGACTACACCAACAGTGGCAGGTTCACGATTCTATAAGGGGCCTGGCATATAAGTGATACAATACCTAAAGGGAATGTCTTGAGGATTCTAACAAGTAGTATAAATTATCCCATTTGCCACAAGTTCTCTAAACTTGAGTCCCCCACCCCCACCCCTTTCTTTAGATTCTGCATCTCTTGGTGAGAGAATGTGTCACAGACTTTTTGTTAGGTTTTTGGTGTCAACTATACTATTTTACCAAATATCTATTTTTAGAGTCCAATTAAGTGATATCAACTGATAAATCAGGAAAGGGAGACCATTCATGGGGAGTTAAGGGCAATAGCATTAGAAAAAAATACCTCAACTTTTCAAGGCTACCCCTAGAATCCTGAGGGAAGATCTAGCAGCTGTTCTGGGGATCTGACCTCCCAGCACAAGTGGGTTTGGGAGAGCAGCACAAGAGTGTACACAGACTACATTTATTAATCTTTTCCAATGCTGTGCCCCTCTGGTGTAATCTAAGCTTCTATTTCATTTTGTTGTTATATTCCCATAGCAATGCCTTGTACATAGGACTGGTTTAATAAATGCTTGTTGAGGTGAAGCACTTTATTTTGGGGAGCAATATGATGGATAAAATTCTTTATGTATTTTGAATGGAGAAATACTCATTGTGGGACTTTGTAGGAGTCTTATTTGCATGAAATCATCTGTTGAAAATTTGTGATTTTCTTGGTTTATATTTCTTATGATACAGCATTTCTCTGATCCATTTTGGCTCCCAAGTTCACCAAGATGGAAGCAGCACTCATTTTCAAGAATGCCATTTCAGCTCCAACACTTCTTATGTAATGACTGAAACAGGGTGATGTGCTAGGGGTTATGGAAGAGGCAGAATTTGTATAAGACCAAGGTCCTGCTCTCTTGGGACTGCAGTTCAGTACGGATATATGTCACATTCACAGGTAAGTACACTGTCCGGTCTTATGTAGTAATTGTGTTATCAAGGTACAGATTAAAATGTTTTGTGAGAGAGGTCCTGTGTGGAAATCTTGATCCCTAGGGTGGGGATCTGGGAAGGCTTCCTGAAGGTAGGAGCATTTGACTTTTCCATGGAGTGATTTCTCTCCTCTTTTTTGAGTGGAGGCTCAAGCTACACAAATGAAATCTTCAGAATATTACCTGGATATTGTATAAAGCAAACCACAACGCTCAGAGATTACAATTCGAAAATAACACAAAGTTAGATAGAATCAAACGCTTCAATATTGTAGATACTTCTTTGCATTTTATCACTTGGAACATTCAGTTATATATAACAAAAACAAGAACACACATTCTTCCCTTATTCAACAGGGGTTGAATAAGTTGAACAAACCTTTAGATTCAACCATCAGTTTATTGGTAATCTTCAAAGAAATGGTGTGACAAGAGCCACATTGTTAACTGAAATTTCAATCACACTTTAAGATTTTCAAAGCACTTTATATATATATATGTATACATATGTATATGCATACATATATAAATGCATGTGTATGTGTATATATATGTGAATATGTATACATATAAATACATTTACTCAGACACACACATATACGTGTGTGTATATGTGTGTGTGTGTATAATTTCATTTGATTCCTCCAATGACCCTGCAAGATAGTTGCTATTATTAGTCTCTTTGTACAGATGAAGAAACTGAACCTGAGAGAGATGAACTGACTTGCCCAGTGTCACAAAACTAGTAAGCGAGACAGGGTTTGAACTTGGGTCTTCTTGACTCCCAATCCAATACTTTATCCATCATAAGACCTAGCTGCCTAGCCATATTGCAGAGAATTATGAAGGAGACAGATACCAATCAATAACTACGTATTAAGCATCTACTATGTTCCAGGTACTGTGCTAAGCACTAGGATGCAAAAAGAGACAAAAGACAGTCCCCTCTCTCAAGGAGTTCACAATCTAATGGGATTCATTGCAGGGTGAACACCTTCAGTAACTGAGTAAATGACATTTATCCTATTACAAGATCTCAAGACTAAGGGCACAAGGGCCCTCCCACAATCAAGGTAAAATGACTATCAGAAGAATTAATGTCATCAAATTAGAGTTCCTCTCTGAGCATGAACAGTTTGTTGCTAACTTGGAGAGTAAGTTGAGCCAACACACAGTTGGCAATAGTGGAGCAGAAATGGAGGGGGCAGCTTTCAGAGATTTGGTGTACAGCACTGCCTTTGCTCATCTGGGTCAGAACACTTGCAAACATCAAGACTAATTTGATGAAAATGATGGGGAAACTCAGAATCAGCTAAACAAAGAACAAGAACTCCACAGCATTTACCAGCAGGATAATTCATCCACCTCTAAGAAGGCAGCATTTAATTCCATCAAAAGCAAAGTACAAGTAAAGTTGAGAGAGATGCAGGAATCCTGGCTCACTAAGAAGGTAGATGAAATTCAGTTTTATGTTGATAGTAATAATCCAAAGTGCTTTTATGATTCCCTGAAAGCTATTTATGGACCAAAAACCTATGGTGCATCACAACTACTCAGTGCTGATGGAGCCACATTATTAGTGATAAGGACATGATCCTAGAGAGATGGGCTGAACACTTCCATAGTGTTCTCAACAGACCATCACGAATCAATGCTGAGGCCACTGACCGTTTACCTCAGGTTGAAGTCAATCCCTCCTTAGCTGAACTTCCAATTGAATAAAAGGTTTAGAGGGCCATTAGGCTTCTCTCATGTGGCAAACCACCTTGTGCTGATTCTATTCCAGGGAAATTTATAAGGAAGGGGGAGCATTACACACACAAAAGTTGACTGAAATTTCCCAGGTTACATAGCAACAGGAGTTTATCCCCTAGGAGTTCAAGAATGCCTCCATTGTCCATCTCTGTAAAAGTAAAAGGAACAGATTGTCCTGCAACAATCAGAGCGAGGTCTCTCTCAGTCATTGCTGGCAAAATTCTTGCTAGAGTCCTCCTTAATAGCTGATCCTTCACCTTGAAGATGGGCATATACCCGAGAGCCAGTGTGGCTTCAGAAAGGGCTGAGGAACAGTCGATATGGTGTTTGCTGACCAACAGCTGTTAGAGAAATGCCAGGGTCAGAACAGAGGTCTGTATGCAAAGTTCTAGATCTGACCAAGGCCTTTGACTCCGCTTGACATGAGGGCTTATGGAAAATTATGTCAAAATTTGGTTGCCCAGCGAAGTTTATCAGCATTGCATGTCAATGTCATGATAGCATGTTTGCCCAGGGTCTAGATAGTGGACAATGCTCTTGTTCCTTCCCACCAATGGAGTGAAATAGGGTTGTGTGCTTGCTTCCATGCTTTTTAGCATGATGTTTTCAGCTATGTTGTCAAATGCTTTCAATGAGGATGAACATGGCATCAACGTTGGTCAATTGCTGTATTGATGGTAAGTTCTTCAATTTGAAAAGGTTACAAGGCAAGACCAAAGTGGAAGGAGTGTTGGTGAATGATTTTCTGTTTGCAGATGATTGTGCACTATAAACGCAATCTCTGAAACTGAGATACAACAAGGTGTGGATCAATTCTCTGCTGCCTGTGCTAATTTTGGCCTAATAATTAACACCAAGAAAACATAGGTGCTCCATCAGCCACCACCACACCATCCATACATGGAACCATAGCTTTACAACAAATGGGGAAGTTTTGAATGCTGTGGATTAGTTCACTTACCTTGGTAGTGTACTTTCCAGGACCATACACATTGACAATGAGGTTGATAGACACATTGCCAGAGTTAGCTCAGTGTTTGGGAAACTGAAGAAAAGTTTGGAGAGAAGAGGTATTTGACTAGCAAGCTAAAGGTCTACAGAGCTATTTGTGCTGATCTTATTGTTGTATGCCTATGAAACATGGATGGACTACCAGTGTCATGCCAGGAAACTGAATTGCTTCCATTTGAACTGTCTTAGGAAGATTCTGAGGGTCATCTGGCATGACAAGGTACCAGACACTGAAGTCCTTGCTCAAGCTGAACTGCTACCATTCAAACTATGCTTCAGAGAGCGCAATTCCAATAGGCTGGCAGTGTTGTTCAAATGCAAAATGTACACTTGCCAAAAAGACTATTTTATGGAGAACTTGTATGGGGCAAGTGATCACATAGTAGTCAGAAGAAGCGATACAAGGACACTCTCAAGGTCTCTCTCAAGATCTTTGGATTTGACTGTGCAACATGGGAGACAGTGGTACAGGACCACTCAGCATGGTGTGCCCACATCAGAAAAGGTTCTGTGCTGTAGGAGCAAAGCAGAATTGAGACAGCACAAAGGATATGTAGGATGTGCACATTTGGAGTATCCACCCCAAATATTCACATGAACTATCTGTGCCCAATCTGTGGTAGAACATTCTGAGCTCATATTGGTCTGATCAGTCACAGTGGAACACAGTGAAACTTCACTTTATCATGGTGATGTCATTTTGGTCCTCTTCGAGAATGAAGGACAACAACCAACCAACCAACCATCTCCTTATTTCATTTCAAGTGAATACATTTTTAGTAAAGTCACTGTAAGAGACTAATATCTACCACTGTTCCCTCACAGTATGGATAAGATAATCTCTCTGTCCCTCCACTCCCCATGATTTAGGCCTGCTCCTCTGCCTTTTCCTCTTCATTTATCTCCACAGTGTCAATTCAATCAATATTTTATAAATTCATATTACATATAAATCATTACACCAGATACTATAGGAAATATAAAGACAAAACCCCCAACAACTCCACATACTTTCATGGAAATGACAACTATTCTCCAATTTTAGTCTTATAGTGTTTCCTGGATACTGAGAGGCAATGTGACTGACCAGAGATAACAGATGTCAGAGACAGGATTTGAAGTCAGATCATCATGATTGTATCAAACTGTCTATGGTGACAAAATGATGGGACAAAATAAATATTTCACTGATAGAATGCAAAGTCAACTGAATTTGCAGTCAATGTTCAATAAACCCAAGGACACAAACTCCTGGGTAAGGGAATCCTATTAAACAAGAACTTGCCAATGCAGTTGGCTACAAATCAGATACAGACCACCATCTTACACCATACATCACACTTTGCTTTAAATGCATGTGATCTCCAAATAAAAGGTCACAGCATAAAAAAGTAGAAGAGAAGCATATGTATTTTAAAAATCTAGCTAAGATAAAATTCCCAAACATGTATGAGACAAAGGTGACCATAAAGGATAAATTAGTTAATCTCAGTTATATAAATACATAAAATTTCTAAGAAAAAGCTTTGTCATCAATGCAATCAATGTGATTAGAGTAAGAAGAGAAAATGGACAAATAACTTTGCATCATGTATCTTTGTAAATGTCTAGGAATGGACACAAATACAGGACCCAGGGACATTTCCCAAAAGACCCTGTGTGTGTTCGTCCTTTGTTGCCAAAGAAGACCATGCCATCAGAGAAATAATGGCATGACTTGCACTTGACTTTGTTTTGAGTGAGGGAGGGTTGAGCAGGTCACCAGCCTCACTTCTCCTCCAGAGCCATCTGAATCCAGTGACCAGATATTCATCAGGATGACTGGAGATGACCCAGGATGAGGCAATTGGGTTTAAGTGACTTGCCCAAGGTCACATAGCTAGTGAGTGTTAAATGTCTGAGGTGAGATTTGAACTCAGGTCTTCCTGACTCCTGCACTGGTGATCTATCTACTGCCCCACCTAGCTGCCTCTCCCAAAAGATAAGCAATCAAAGGACCAGACCTATTTTCAAAAGAAATAAGAATACATTTAACATGCGAATCTAACTTCTACATCTCCTTCTCTTTCAGACAGTCATTATCCTAGTTCATGTTATCACCTCTTTCCTGCACTATTACTATTACCTCTTAATTTGCCTCTCTGCCTCAAGTCTGTCCTTACTCTAAGCCTAATTTTCAGTGCCTTTCCTCACAAGTTGTATTTGTCCTTGGTCTTGAAGAGGATCATGACATCAAGATGATGACAAAACTTGCAGTTGACTTTGATTTGAGTGAGGGAGGGCTGCTCAAGGTCACAATATCACTCCCTTACTCAGTCAACTCTAGTGGCTCCTTATTACCTCCAGAATCAAATATAAAGTTTGGATTTTTGAAGTTGACTCATGTCCCTACTTTCAACTATATAAATGAGGAAAAGTGTGTGTGTGTGGTGGGGGGAGGGTGCATATGATTTTGGCCATTGTTGACTGTACAAAATACAAACTCTCTAATTCCTAGTCTGGGCTTGAAGATGGCACTGCTGTTATCACAGAATCTCAAGAGCTGGAAGGGATCTCAGAAGCCAGGGACAACAGCTATTTGACCAAGATTTAAGTAACCCATCTCCAACAAATGGCAACCCAGCCTCTGCTTGAAAATCTTCATTGAAAGGGAAGCCACTGTCTCCAAAAGCACCCATCATACTTTTGGAAAGCTTAAGTGAGCAACATTTATTAAGCACTTCCCTTGTGCCAGGTGCTGTGCACAAAGAAAGCAAAAACAAACAAACAAATCACCTTAGGTCTCTGCCCTCAAGGAGTTTACATTGGGGGTGTGATGGTGGTGGAAATGCAAACATTTAATTTACTTATCAATTCTTCCTTTTATTCGACAAGATCTGCACCCTCTGGACAGTCTCTCCCAAGTCCCCAGTGCTTCTGGGTTTCTCTAGTGATTTTCTCTTCTATAAAAAGCCAAGTCTCTAAACATTTGGAGGCAGACGTCATATCCTTCTTCAGTCTTCTCTTTTCTCAGTCAAACATCTCCAGTTTCTTCAACTATTTTTCATGTGTCATGGTCAATGACAAACTGAAGGAACTGCATCCCTAGACTGGGGACATCTCCTAGTGCTTATGAATTTCTACTGTAATATTCTATTTACAGCACTCACAATCAGGGGTAATTCAACCTCTGCTCCAACACATTCAATGACGGGAATACATTGCCTTAAAAAAAACGTCAGCGCATTCCATTTTGATAGCTTCAATTATTAGAAAATTCTTTGAGTCACATCTACCTTCTTACAACTTCCAACTTCCATCTATTGATGTATTGCCCTATGAATTTAAACAGAATGAAACTAATTACTCTACCATATAACTGCCCTTCCAATGTTATAAGAAGCTTCCATGAATATCCCTCCACCTTTGTTCTTTCAGGTTAAATACTCCTAGTTTAAGCAAATGCTATTTGGCATAGTTCTAGACATGCACCATAACATTCCTAGATTTGGATCTGGAAGGGATCTTAGAAGCCAGATAATTCAATGCTCTCATATTACAGATAAGATAACTCATGTTCCAGGACTTACTTAGCTCATAAAGGTGGCAAATATCAGGAGAGATTTGAACCTCATTCTCCTAACTTTAGAGCTATAAACCTTTTCCACTGTACCATGATGGGGTCATCTTGATCAGACAAAATATGTTGTCCCCAAATGAATGCAATGTTCAAAGTGCCATCTGTTCAACACAACATGGAGTGACATTATTTCCTTCCTCCATCTGGGGAGTATACCTTAAATGATGGGAGATTAAGATCTCTATACTATATTCTCATCACACTGTTGATTTTTTTGAAGTCATAGACAACAAGTCTTGATCATGTGTGATAAAAGTATCTTTCTAGCATTTTATAAATTGGGAAGGACTATAGATACACCTAGCCGTCTCTATTAGAAGGATTGAGAAATTTCAATGACAGGCAATTCAAGCGTCATAGAATCATCACCTCAGACCCTGAAAAATTCAATTGTCCAAAGTGGGAATTAAAGCTCAGGCCATTAGCCTCTAGTTGTTCCTAAGAATCTAAAAGTGGCACATGATTCTTTTCACTCCCTCAGAACTGCACAACTCTTTTCACTGGGTTTCTTGCCAGTCTACATTTACTTTTCAGAATTTTCTGCTGACAAGTGATATTGTGTGAATGCAATGAGAGACATGAGTTGTGACAACCATAGTGAAAAACTCTTTATAACAAAATTGCTGCTAAATTAGCTTTTTATGTTATGTGGTCTCACTGGGAAGTATTGTATAATTTGTCCCTGAAATTAGGTTAGTCTGACTATGGATGGGGTATAAGATGCGAATGGAGGATCATTTAATGTGATGAACAGCATGGATGAATGACTGTGGGTAGAACATGTCCATTTTATGTTTCTCTCCTCCTCTCTATAAGCCATCACTTTGGTCAAGTTGCACTGATTTTGGAGTAAAGGTTTTGTGAACAGATGGCAATGTGCAAGAGTCGAGGTGCGGGGGCGCTGTAAATCAGTAGTAGCTGAAAGAGACTGGTGTATATAACAGGAAGAGGAGGGGAACTACAAAGATAAGTCTGGAGGGGTCAGATAGAATCAGATTATAAAGAACCTCAAATACCAAGTAGAGGATTTTGGACTTTATTCAGTAGACATTAAGGAACTGTAGATGAAATTATTTTCTACTATTTTGTTTAAGCAGTGGCATTATGTAATCAAAGGGACACATGAGTAAGATAACTGGGAGGAGCGTAAAAGATAGAAGGGAAAGGTAATCCTACAATGATGGTTCTTACAACCTCACCTTGTCCATGTCCCCTTTACTCTAAGCCTAAATGAAGAGGTGCTCTTGTGCAGATTCTGGTTCTAGGTGAAGAGGCATGTGTCTAGCATGAATTTTCTATAAATCTGAGCTCAATGCTCTTAAGTCTGAGTAGTGGGAGAGGTCAGAGCTTAGAGTCTTTGCTTTGATTAATGAAGATTTCTCTGTCTCTCTATGTGAAGTTTGCTGTTCAAATTTAGGAGAGGCACCACTGAATATCTGCAAAGGAACAGCTTCCTTTTGTCAGAGACATGCCTCCTTGATGATATGATGATCTGGTAAAATAAGTCTTTACAACATACTGGGCCTGAGAGATAGCATTGGGATGAACTTCAACCTAAGTTGTGGCCTGTATGAGGAGGGGAGAATAGGAAGAGATCCAAGGACATTGAGGGATAGAAGGATAATGCAACTGGGTCTTTTAGTTCTTTCTCCCTTTGTCTTTCTTTTCTCTCTTTTTTCTTCCTTCCTTTCCTTTCCTTTCCTTTCCTTTCCGTTCCTTTCCTTTCCTTTCCTTCCCTTTCCTTTCCTTTCCTTTTCTTTCCTTTCCTTTCCTTTCCTTTCCTTTCCTTTCCTTTCCTTTCCTTTCCTTTCCTTTCCTTTCCTTTCCTTTCTTTTTCCTGCTTTCCTTCCTGCCTTCCGTCCTGCCTTCCGTCCTGCCTTCCTTCCTTCCTTCCTTCCTTCCTTCCTTCCTTCCTTCCTTCCTTCCTTTCTTCCTTCCTTCCTTTCTTTCTTTTTTTCTTTCTTTCTTTCTTTCTTTCTTTCTTTCTTTCTTTCTTTCTTTCTTTCTTTCTTTCTTTCTTTCTTCCTTCCTTCCTTCCTTCCTTCCTTCCTTCCTTCCTTCCTTCCTTCCTTCCTTCCTTCCTTTCTTTCTTTCTTTCTTTCTTTCTTTCTTTCTTTCTTTCTTTCTTTCTTTCTTTCTTTCCCCTTTTAATCCTTCTGTTTCCTTTTCTTCCCTCCTTCTTTCTCCTCCCTCTTCTCTCTCTGATGATCTATCTGTCTCTCTGTCTGCCCCCAGACACAGTCCCCCCTATTGGGGACCCAATAGAAACCAGAAAGTGTGTGTATGCAGTTACCCCATAATTAATAGGTGGGAAAGCGGCAAGAAGTGGGTAATTTTCAGGCATTCTTGTCTTTAAATAGCACAGTTTGAGCAACAGTAATGAAATGGAAAAGGCAAATCACATTGGGGGAAAAACAACATAGGAATAATGGATTCAAAATTGGGGTAAATTGGGGTGGGCTTAAAAGGACACTCTACTCCTGCTGCCTACTAACAGCCTGTATCTCATAATGGTTGAGTGAGGACAATCCATAAAGTAGAAAATGGAAGTCTTATAATAAGAACAAAAATGACTTCATTTGTGTTTTTCTAAGTCTTGCCATCATCCATTCAGATTGATCATGAACCACTCCTTTGAAACTCAGACAGTGATTGGCAATATGTTCTTTGGCCTCTGCCTACTGTGGGTTGATGTGACAAAGACACACTTTCCCCAGGATTCTGAAAAGAGGGAGAAATAAGCAATCCGTTTATTTGATTCAGGGGCACCTTTTTCTGAAGCCTGTCTCTCTGCTGCCTGTTCCAGAAACGGAATCAATCTGGGGGAGTAAAATTAGACTTTAAATATGAAGAAGAGAGGAGCATTCTTAACTGTGATCCAAGGATGAAGGAAGAGGGAGGGAGAAGGAAGTTTAAAATGACATGTAAAAGTTTCAGGGAATTGATGAGGTAAAATACAAATCAATCAACCAATACCACCTGTGCTGTTCCAAGCCATTGAAAACTGGATGAAAGTGATTTGAAAAGCTCATGAAAATTAGGGAGAGGAGGGGATTAAACAGAATCGGAACACCTGGCTTTGACTTTGGACTCTGACATTCTTTAGCTTTATGACCTTTGATTAGTTATAGGATTATAGATGTTCGTCTATGATGGACCTTAGAGGGCTGTTCTACTCTTCCCATTTTACTGATGAGAAAACAGTCTCAGAGATGAAGTGACTCACCCAGGCTCTGATGGGCAGTAATTCGCTGAGCAGGAATTTGGGTCCAGATTCTCTGCCTCTAAAATTCAGTGTTCTTCTGGAAATTGAGGGAATACTTATCAATTGGGGAATACCTGAACAAGTTGTGGTATATGAATGTAATGGAATACTATTATGCTATAAGAAATGGTGAGCAGGCAAACTTCAGAAAAGCCTGGAAAGACTTATATGAACTGATACTGAGTGAAAGGAGCAGAACTAGAACATTATCCACAGTAACAGTCACAGTGTTTGAGGACTGTTTCTGGTAGACCTGGCCCTTCACAGCAATGCAAGGACCTAAAACATTCTCAGGGACTCTTGAGGCAAAATGCCATTCACATTCAGAGAAAGAACTATGTTATTGGAACACAGAATGAAGCAGACAATTTTCTCTTGTGTTATGCTTTATTTTGGTTTTTCTCATGATTTCTCCCATTCTTTAATGTGAAAATGTGTTTAATAAGAATGTACGTGTAGCACCCACATAAGATTGCATGCCATCTTAGGGAGGGAGGGAAGAGGGAGAGGGAGAAAATTTAAGATTTATAGAAGTGATTGGTGAAAACTGAAAACAAATAAATTAATTAAAAAATAAAATTCATTGTTCCTACCTCTATATTGGAGTACCTTGATGCCTCATCTATACATGTTAAAAAACATTGAGTTGTAGGAGTAAAGCATTTCAGTACTGAAAGCTTCCAGATATCAATAGATAACTTAAATAATCTACCCAAGTATCTCACTTTCTTTGTCTATAATGTAAAGGAGTTAAATTAAATGTTTCCTGAGGCCTTTTCTAGTTCTAGACTCCATGATCACGTGAAATGTCTCAAATTCTCTAGGTTAACAAATGGAGAAACTGTAGGAGATTTAAAAAAAGTCTTTTCCTTAGAGAGCTTTTGGAAAGAGTAGCTTGAGGGTGGGCACTGTATCAGTTTTGTCTTTGTATTCTTAGTACCTAGCAGAGAACTCAATACATAATAGGCTGCTCAGAAATATATATTTCATTGAATTGAATATAAAACTGCATTAAAAAATAATCAAGAGTCACCTTTAGAATGGGCAAACATAAGTGGTTTGTGATTTGTGTTGTTGACAAGAACATTCACAGATGCATTTAAAAAAAACTGGAATCTGGGCATCTCTCTTAAAAGAACCTTCTCAGCAGGTTCTTCTGTCCCCACCCTCCTCCTCCCTAGTTGGGTGTACAGATGTTCAACCTGTGTGTAGGTGGGGGGTAGTCAACCCCCCTAAATGAAGGAATATAAAGTCACTTCAAATTAGCTGCCAGGACAGTGTTAGAAGTTACGTGAAATAAATGATAAAGCAGATCAAAGGCAGTGGTGGAAAAATAAACCTGCCTAGCATCTTCAGACCTAGACTAGCCAGTAGTCTATGACATGGTATTCCTTTGGACTTGCTTCTGTTGTGATGAATCCTCTTTTTCAGGGTACCAGAACAGAATTTCATCACCTGATAGATTTGTGGGCATGGTATGGCTGCCAGGTGGTGTAGTAGACAGAGAGAAGGACTTGGAATCAGGAATACCTGAGTGCAAACACTGCCATAGACACTTCTTAAATATATAACCCTGCTCCTTGAGTCATCTAAGCTTTCTGTGCCTCCGTTCCCTCACCTGTAAAATAGAGCTAATAGTCCCTGTTTCACCTGCATGTGAGGATCAGCTGAGCCAGCACACATGAAATGCTTTAGAAACCTCAAAGTACTATACAGATGATGGCTGAGTAAGCAGATCATCTCAGGCTAATGGGAATTTCTTCATTAGCAGCTCTTTTTAAGGGCGATTTCTTGAAAGTGTAGTGGGCTTAGGCACAGAGGACCCTTAACCTGGTTTGTTTTGGTTCATGCTTTTTCTTTCGCTTTTGTAGATTAAAGGGTATCTTTTATAAAGCCAAGATTAGGATAAACTAATATGAATCATACATATTTTATAGCTGAGTGCCTAGTAATAATAAAAAAAAAAAACTGAGATGCTTCTCTTGTTATGACCTAACAGATAAATGCATATACATGCATATTAATGACCTCAATGGAAGGCTAAGCAGATATTGCTTTTAAGAATGATGGAACCCTGGATGTAATTTCTCAGTCCTCTAAGCAACTCTATATTAAAGAGAAGGTGCTGCTCTACATATGCCACAGTTTCCTCAACTGCTCTCTACGCCAATGTAATCCCAGGTACAAGGCCAGTCTCTACCAAATATATTATAATTATTAACTTTATCTTCATTTTACAATGTGTGACAGGTAAATTTGTATTTTAAATTTTCTTAACTTGAGGTCCATCTGTGTTACCCTGGACTCAGGGTGGTACACCCCTCCTTACAAGAGACTCTTACTTTTACTTTAGGAGGACTAGATTTAGTCTTGGGGAGTGTGATCCCTAAAAGAGGGAATCAAGTTTTTCTTGAATTTTCTACCTCATTGTGCCCCCCCCCCACTTTAGAGGGGAAATCCTGGGGGGAAATATCTTAAAACAAATTTTAGACACAGGTCATACACAGGTCTCCCCAAAAGGGATTAACATGGTTTTGTGTAGAAAGATATGCATTACACAAAGTACATTCAGGTTTAGAATAGCTATTTATTTTCTCTACAAAAAAAGAAAATTCTTAAAACAACAGTCATAAGCACTATTGACAAATGTTTAAAACACCAAATAGGAACATATTAATCTCTTTGTAGTATCTCGGGAGGAAAAGACTCCTGAGAGACTTGTGGAATTGCTGAGCAGATATTTCAGTTTCCCATCTGACCTATATCCCAACAAATGAGCCACCACAAAAGAGATGGGAAGCTGCTTTTCCTCGATCTCTGTAATTCCATAGTGGGAAACTCTGCCTGGTTCAGTTGCTAGAAGTCCTTGGAACAGTCCCTTCACAATCATCCCTGACAGTGATGGACCAACGGAAGTGAACACCAGTGTTTGTCTTTCAGCAAGGGGTCAGCGCAGATGTCTCATCAGACAGGGTTCAAGTATGTGTCCAACCCCACAGAACAGGCTCTGAGTCAGCGACTGCTCAGTCAATGTTGTGCAGTTAGAGCATCACCGTTCACTGAATGTGAAAATCAGACCCATAAAAAGTCTATTGATTTCTTGATCATTTTCAAGTTTTGTCCCTGTTTTCATGCCATAATCATTTTCCTATAACTGTCTCCACATAGAAATTGAATTATTTCTTCTAACAAGAAAATGAAATGCCAGCAAAGTCAGACGACACAGAAGCTATGTCGAACAGTTTGTCACTAAATTCTGTGTCTGTGTCATCTTCATGGTTCTTCTGACAGAAGAGAGATTTCCTTTTCATCAAGGACTTTTATAGATCTCCAGATAGAAGAGACCTCAGAGGCCATCTAATCTAATCCTCCTGTTTTAGAAAAAAGGAAATTAATGCTCATGAACCTTAAATGACTTTCTCAAAGTTACCTATCCAATACATGTTGTCACTGAGTCATTTCAGTCCTGTCTGACACTTTGTGACCCTATCTGGGCTTTTCTTGGCAAAGATACTGGAATGGCTTGTCATTTCCTTCTCCACCTCATTTTACAGATGAGGAAACTCAGGGAAACATGGTGAAGTGACTTAGGGTCACATGCCTCGGAAGTGTCTGAGAATGTATTTGAACTCACAGAGATGAGTCTTCCTGATTCCAGGCCTGGCAGTCTACACTACACTACACTACCTACAAATGCTGTATAAGGGATGTGAACACGATACCTCTGACTTGAACGCCAACATTCTCTTCTCAGTTCTACCCTTCCTTCATCCTGATTTCAGGAATATTTTATTGCTTCTGAAGCTTGATTTAAGGAGTATTTTTCTTACAAGAACCAAAATTTGGCAAATGCTTACCACTGAACCTATCCAAAACAAAGTCTGGGATCTCTCTTTACACACCTGTCCCTTATCTCACTACTTTATTTTTGTTGATGGCATAACAGTTCTGCTAATCAGTTCAGGCTTGAATTGTTGGAGTCATCCTTGACTGTCCTTCACTTCCTATATTGAATCTGTCCCATCTCTCCCCTTCCTTCTGCTCACATGACCCCCACCCAACTCAGGAGGTGACCACCTAAGACCTCCACCACCGTTATAGACTATAAACTCATTTTGCATGTTTCCGATTGCCTCCTCCTTTCCCCTTCTCCAGTCTGTTCTTCTATAGCTGCCAAAGGAAATCTTTCTGAGACACTGGTCTGACCATATCACTTATCTATTTAAAACAAACAAAAACAAACATTTCCAATCTGGTTCCCTATTGCCTCTAGAATTAAATATAAACTCAGCCTAGAACTTGAGGCTTTCCAAAATCTAGTGCCCATCTCCCTTTCAACCTTGTTTCACATTGCTCCCATGACATACTCTAGTTTGGTACCAATTTGGATATGTAAGTACTCCCTAAAAACTCAATGCTGTCCCCTGCAGAATACAGTCCCCCTTCCTCTGTGCTTCTCAGATTCCTTTTCTTCCTTCAAGGTTCAGCATAGGTCATCCTTGTAAACATGGAGCCTTCACTGATCCCCAAAACTGAAAGCCATCCCTCCCTCCTCAAATATTTGAATATCTTGCATAAATATTTCCTTTACCTCCCCGAGGTCCTATCTTACATTATATTGTACTTACAAAAGCAGAGCTAGAATGTTAGAAAGTGTGCTGGAGTTGGAGATGCGATATCTGGATTTGAATCTCTCTTGAGACTTTCTTCCTACTGGATGGTGGCAAATCATTTCACCCCAATGTCTTCCTTGGTTGTATTGAACACAATGATCTTTACCTTTCTTCCTTCACAGAGTTGTTACATACTTAGAAGTGTTGCATAAATGTGAGCTTTTGAAATTATAAGGTCCTGAGGGAAGGGATTGTAGCCTTCCTTATGTTGGACTCTGTCCTTTGCATATAGTAGGTCTTTACTAAGCATTTCTTAAATTAAATTTTCTTGGAGTATCAGTTCTTTAAAGAACTGAAATGTATCATCCTTCTTGCCTCTCTTTTGGTTTCTGCCTCTTTTTTCCCTCTCTTTCTCTCTCCACTCTTTTCTCTGTCCCTGTCTTTCTTTCTCTTGATCTCTCTCCTTCTGTTGGTCCCTCCCTCCCTACTCCCTCTCTGCTTCTCTCTCCTCCCTACTTTCTCCCTCTCCTTTTCTGGCGTTTGCTAATCACGTGACCATGAACAAGCCAATGAGCCTCAGTTTGCTCAGCTGCGGAAGGGGAGCAGCATTCTAGGTTAAGATTTGCTCACATGAAGAAATCCTGAGGAAGGTCAGTGGAGGGAGAAACAGACACTGTATTATCATACAGATCACCTGAACAGAAGAAACAGAGAAATCCCCAAAACAGAAAATTAAAAAAACAATGACTCCATGTATCTGGAAACTTTCTGGAGTTCTCCCTCTACCCCAAATGGAGCAAATGCTACATTTTTGAACCATCCTCATAACTTCATTTGCTGCATATGTTAAAGGAATAACACAGGGACCTGATTTTGACCAATGAGGAGAAGCTTGTTGCTGACACAGTCTTTTTGGTGGAAAAGAAGAAAGAAGCCAGGAGTCATTCAACATGAACTCTCAGTTCTAGGGGAGGGGTTTAGAGAAAGGATTGTCACATAGTGTGGCTTAAAATTCTACTGAAGCAGAGGAAGATTTCAAGAACTCTGACAGAAAGACAAACAATTCCTTTGATGATTAAAAAGTGCAAGCTGCCCAACAAGACTCATGAGGCTGAAGAGGAAATACTAGAAAAGATGAAAGTGGGGCAGGAAGCAGAGCAAGGCAACAAAATGGAGCCATCCCCAAAGAGACATTGGCAATTGAGGCCACTCTTTCTGAGGTCCTGAGTCTTGAGCTACCTTAGGGTAGCCCTAAGTCTATGTATTTAGTGTCTGGTGTATGGAGGAATATGAATTTGATGAAGAATGTATGGGAAGGGGACATATAAACATCCTATCCCATCATTTCTTGGATTGCATTAGTTCCTTACATGATTATCATCATTTCTCCATACCAGGGAGTTATAACATATGACAGGACTGTTAGGACTGGACAACAGAAAAAATGAATGGTTCTTTCAGAGCAATATTTATTGTATCCAGACCTTGGAAAATATGATTTATGAAATACAATGTATGCTGAATGGTGAGTTAGGGGCTATGAGAAGTTACAAAAGAAGGGAATGCTACAGTCATGGGTAGAGAGGTCAAGCACAAAGGCCTTGGGTATCAGGCGATCATAAGAACACAAAGTGGATGATGCCTGAAGGATCAACTGGCTTCTCATGTATAAAATCTCATTTGATCCTCACAGTAACTCTGGGAGGTGAGAGCTATGATTAGCCTCCTTTTACAGATGAGGAAGCTAAGGCTCAGTGACTTTTCCATGGTTTCACAGCTAGTAGATAAATAAAACATTTAAATACTTGCGATGGGGCAGATATTAAGTATTTGCTACGGGACAGTGTCCGAGGTCACCTCCAAGGTCAGGTTCTGCAGACTCCACATCCAGGATTTGCTGTTTCCCTAAACCACCAACCTCTCACCGAATCATTTGGTCCTCCCAACAGTGCAAGAAGACAAATTAGAAAAATAAATAAGTAAATGTGGATGTGCTATCCAGTAGAGCTAGACTTAGAAAATGTAGCTGACCAATCTGTGCTCCCGTGCTGGCTAAGGGATGCCTTGAATTCCTCCACCTCATGCTGCTCCCCATCCCCATTCCACATTTTCAGCATGGACCTAGGCTTGAGCAGCACAGGCTTTATTGAAAAATCTGAGAGAACAGGGTGCTGTGGTAGGGCCTGGTAGGATATTTAAATGTTGACGTTGAATAACAATAAAAGTTCAATTTATACAACACTCTAAAATTTAGGTCACATTTCTCAGAAACCCTTGTGAGGCAGGGATTGAAAGTGTTATATAGTCTTTATTTTAGCTGAGATTTGGGGAGGTTAAGGGCCTTGCCCAAGGTCACACAGGTAGTAATTGTAAAGATCCAGGATTTGGAATCAGATTTATTCCTAACTTTCTCCTTCATATTACACAGTCTCCCAGAAGCCTAGAGCACTCCTAACAAGGGGCTAGCATTGGGACCTACAGCTGCCAGAATAAAAGGCCTTTGAATCTGAAGTGCCCACTTTTGGGTGCCTGGCCCCACTTAGACAGGAGGTGACAGCAGCCAGCCGTTGTTGGAACAATGTGTCCTAACTAATCTCCTCCTGACCTTCTCGTGGCCCTTACTCTAACAGAAGCATCTTGATCTGTGCTCTAGACAGACTGGCTCAGTCTGACGCTGACTTGGACCAGCTTGGCGATGTATTTATTTCTAGACTTGATGGCAGACTTCCTTCTTCCCATGACCCATATATATAAACATCCTGGGCTTGGCCCCCTCCCCCCAGATGGTTTCTCCATCTCTTCTGGCTTTGCAGGCCTAGCTCCTGACCAATGTCCTGCTCTGGGTTATGGACACTGACCAGCTCTGCTTATCCCTAAGTGGGACGTGGAGAACCTCGGTAATAAACCTGCTCCTAGACCTGACCTTGAACTTTCTGCACCAATGCCTCAAGTGTGGCTGCCAAAGAGACTCCTCTCTCCCCTCCCATCATCTTGGCACCATCTTTTGACTTCCAGAGCTTAAGGACCCACTCATGTCGTTTTGTCCCTGACTCTCAGCTCCCCTCTGGTGGATTCTTATGGTACTACCCCACTGTCAGGGGACCCTCAGCTGGGCTAGGGTTAGAACTAGTCCCAAGAGAATGTGGAGGGGACATCTCTCTGAAGCAGGCAGGTCAGTGGTAAGGCTATAGATAGGAAATTGTCTAGAGGCAGTTCTAGGAGGCCAGTCCTGCGGTGAGGATAGGTGTTAGTGCTGGGATTGGAATCAAGACCCGAGTTCAAATCCTGCCTCAGATACTTCCTACCTGTGTGATTCCTGGCCAGTCACTTAATCTCTCATATTCACCTTCCTCCTCTCTAAAATCAAGTCGCTTAAACTCAGTTTGCCTCTGTTTCCTCACCTTTAAAATGAAAATGGTAAAAACCTATCTCACAGAGTTACAGAGAGGATCAATTGAAATTTCAGCTTAGCAAACCTTAATGTTCTTTGTAAAGGTTAGCTAGTCTTATCTTTCACATATCTCAAGGGACAGGTGCGGTCATCAAACTATAGTTAGGACCGGTAAGTCCTGAAGGGATGGGCCTGGCAGTAGCTCCACTGAGGTAAGAAGCAAGAGTGCTGATTGGCCAGACCTTTTATTAATCAGAACTTCCCTGGGGGATCCCATTCCAGTTAAAAGGGCGAGCCTCTGGAGGAGTGGGAGTATCTCATTTCCTTTGCCTCAGCAGTCTTCTGACTGAGTCTGAGTCTACCTCAGGAGAAACTGATTTAAGCAGACAAGGGGCACCAGCTGAGACCAGAGAGACAGAGAGCCCATCCGGCCCCTGGAGCTGCCACTGCTGCCTTTATCCAGGAGGCCTGGCCTGGGGCATTTTATTTGCTGCCTCCTCACAGGCTGATCGTCCCCTATGCCTCTGCCTGAGAATTCCCAGCACCCTTCGGGGCTTAGCTCCAGTACTTTCCTTATTCTTTTCATTGTCACTGCTCTTGCCCTGTTCCCAGAAATGACAAAACACGTGAGCCAAGTTGTAAGTGGTTTCTTTCCACATGAATGTTATCTCAGAACAAATGGGGAACCATGTGGCCAGTGAATTCTAGTGACTCCTCTTCTTAAGTCCTGCTCTAAGGGAATGTCATGACCTGTATAGATGGGAATGGCAATGACCCTGAAATCTGGAATGACATCAGAAAACTGTCCACAAAGTGTTAGCTGCCAAACCTTTAAATGTAGTCCTGATGACTGAGTGTATGTCTGATGCTGGAGGATAAGCATAGTTAGAGTCAGGCAGTATCATCGCCAAAGGACTGACACCTGGGTGGTAATGAGTATGTATATATGTGTGTGTCTATGTTTATATATAGACACACACACAAATGTATACATATAAATGTACATATATGTACCCATGCATATATACCTCTCTATGCATACTTATGGATGTACACAAATAGCCAAAAATAACCCATTAAAACATGTACTAAGGTGTGGAGGCAGAATGGTCCACTTCTGAAGAAGGAGCCCTTCCTCCCCAATGGAATTATAGATCCTTGAGATAAGGAAGGGGTTAATGCAACCTCAGAAAAAAGCAAAACCTTTGCTGAGGTGTGGGCAGCAGTATAATATTTTTAATTGGAGCAAAGTCTCTTAACTGTTCATTTGGTTTTTAATTTCATGTTCTCCTTGGGTTCTAAGTAAGCCTACAGGAACCTTCTCAGAATCATGGTTTTAAATAAGTAAAGGATATAATCCATTTTAGTTAGAAAATAGTGAAAATAAAATAAAGACGTACATTTTTCCTAGCTAAATTCATCAAACCCCTGAAATCTTTCCATGGACCCTTTGAGAATCCAAGTATTCCATGAACTAGAACTCAAGAATCCTGATCTGGATCCTGAGAGTATTGGCCTTGACACAATGGCACTACCTTTTCTGATTCCACAGGACACTTTAAACATGTAACACAATTACCAGTTGGAAGCACTCCCAATTCAATTACAATTCATTGAAGTAAAAGGTTAATTTTATTAAAGGTCCATTTTATTGGCCAAAAAAAATGGCATCTCCCTCTCCCTTTCCAGTACTAGACATGTACATGTGTGTTTTAAGGAGTTAAGAAGAAACAACAGAATTTTATTTCTTCCGGCGAAGAACATCATGAACCTGCCTCCTCTCCCTCCTCTGGACTGGGTCATAAGGAGGAAGGTCTGATGATTCTCTTAACTGTAGAGTGAATCTGTGGAAGGGTTACTGCCAGTCAATCTTTTTTTCATGAGTCTTCATGCCTTCTCTTTGTTGAATAAGTTAAAACATCCTAAAACATGCAAACGGATGCAGGATTTCAGCAATGAGAGCATTCTTTTCAACAGATCATCGCCCTCTGGGGAGACTCCAACCAAGTTGTCCCATAGGTCTACCAGGGTTGTGTATTTTGAGGGGAGGGAGGTGGTGCCTTATATTTCTCTTGATGTAAAGAGAAAGATTATCAGTAAAACCCACCTGGTAAGTCCTTGGCATCCCTCCCTTATTCCTGCCACGAGACTGACTCAATTTTCTCTTGAAGCATAGATTTCCTTGATAAGGTATTTCTCCTTTACAATTTCATCATGCTCATCATGTGTTGCAGCTTGCTTGTGCCTCCCTGACACCCCGGCTTTGCCTCTTGATCCTGCCAAGGCACTGTACTTAGGACACAAAGACAAAAATGAAGCAATCCCTGCCTTCAAGGACAATGATATCACATGATATGATGCAATATAACACAGCATGACATGACATATGAGATATAATGCAATATAATATGATCCAGTATAATTAATACATATGATTTATAATATGGCATATACATATATTCTTATATAAGTACTAATCTATATATATACTTACATATATATCA